>NW_019264482.1:12985-34751 GCF_002742605.1 Olea europaea var. sylvestris | reverse complement strand
TTTCAAAAGAAGCAAGATGCAATAACCTCTCATGGACCACCCACACGTAGCCCTAAATGTTGGCTTACCCCATTCCTTTAAAAATAAAAAATCTTTAGTGCACTAACTCCCATTTGCCAAAGTTCATGATTACTTGTAAACTAGTCGGGACTACATTTTTATTTATACATTCTTCAAAATTTCTCTCTTTTTTATTCATGATCCACAGCTTGTAAATTGTAATCAAAGTAAAAAATTTGCCAAACATGAGCAAAATGCAGTAACCACATCCCCATCGCCATCCCCGCCCTAACAGAAGCTGCTACAGTAAATTCATTGACCTTGCATTAAAAGGTAGATTTAATATTATGATTTTCCATTTTTATTTCCTTTTACCTTTTATTTTCTACCCTTATCTTATACGGATAAGATTTCATTTTCGTAGTTGGCTCGTGCATGGTAGTCCAAAAGCCTTATAAATACACACTCTCCTTCCCCCGTCCCTCTCATTATACCTCAAGAATCCTCAATAATTATACAGACATAATACTTTTAAGTTTTCTTGAGAGAGGAGCATATGGAGGTCGGTGGCGGAGTGAAAAATGTTGTAAATTATTTACAACTACAACCACCATCACCAGCGCCACCGCGAGAACCACAGTGGAAGATTATAATGGTGGCCGCGATAGCCGCCGGAATACAATTCGGGTGGGCGTTACAGCTTTCCCTTCTGACTCCATATGTGCAGCTCCTTGGCATACCCCACAAATGGGCCGCCTTCATCTGGCTATGTGGCCCCGTTTCGGGCATGCTTGTGCAGCCTGTAGTTGGCTATTACAGTGACAACTGCTCCTCCCGGTTTGGCCGCCGCCGCCCCTTTATCGCGGCTGGATCTGCCCTCGTCACCATAGCAGTCTTCCTTATTGGATTTGCAGCTGATCTTGGCCACTCCTCCGGTGACCCCCTCGGAAATTCCCCTAAGCCCCGAGCTATTGCTGTTTTTGTTGTTGGCTTCTGGGTCCTTGATGTAGCCAACAACATGTTGCAGGTAAATTATAAATGCAAAGACTTATATGGCAATAGTTCTTAAAAGTATGCCCAATCCAAATTATTTTTGTAGATTTTCTTGATCTTTGTATAAAAATTCTTTAATTATGATTTTGTTTTTCTTTTTCAGGGCCCTTGTAGAGCATTCTTGGCTGATCTTTCGGGCGGCAATGCACGCAGAATGTCAATGGCGAATGCATTATTCTCCTTTTTCATGGCTGTGGGCAATGTGTTGGGGTATGCTGCAGGTTCATACACTCACCTCTACAAAATGTTTCCATTTTCAAAAACAAAAGCTTGTGATGTGTACTGCGCAAATCTGAAGAGCTGTTTTTTCCTTTCAATTGCCCTTTTAATTACCCTTACAACATTGACTTTAACATTGGTACATGAAAAGGCCACCGGCGCCGCCCCTTCTACGGCGGAGCAAACTGGTGGCGGAGTGGAGGGTAGTAAAAAGCGAGGTGGGGTACCTGTTTTGGGGGAATTATTTGCTGCTTTAAAGGATTTGCCTAGGCCTATGTGGATTTTAATGTTGGTGACTTGTTTGAATTGGGTTGCTTGGTTCCCGTTCTTGTTGTTTGACACTGATTGGATGGGGAAGGAGGTTTTCGGTGGAAAGGTGGGTGACAATGGGTTGTATGACCGTGGAGTGCGGACCGGTGCACTCGGTTTGATGCTCAACTCGGTGGTGCTGGGATTCGCCTCCTTGGGAGTTGAGTTTTCTGGGCGGCGGCTTGGTGGGGCGAAGAGACTTTGGGGTATTGTCAACTTCTTGCTGGCCGTTTGCTTGGTTATGACTGTTTTGATCACCAAATTGGCCGAGTCTAGACGACGATACGCCGTCACTAGTGGTGGTGGTGCCACCGCTTTGAAGCCGGACGGCGGTGTCATTGCGGGCGCTTTGACTCTCTTTGCAGTTCTTGGCATTCCTCAGGCGGTAAGCCCTCTTTTTCCATCTCAAAACGTGCTTTAGCTTAATTATAATCATTATGGCATTTAAAAACTTCTATCAATATTCTATCACACGTTGCACACGTAAATAAAATTGTACATATTTTGCACGTGTTTCCTTTTCCAATTTAAATTTGGTTGACCCCATTTATTTTCTGTTGGAGAATATATGATTAAAAGATAAAGAAAAGTTTTGAATTTTCGTGTAATATTATTTTATTAAAAGTATGTGATTGAAATGGGGTCGAAAAATGTATTTTGATTGAAAAAAAAAAATGCTCAAACAAAGGCTAAATTTGTAGGTCACTGTGTTATAAGATTGCCAGGTGGGTTTTATTTTTTATTTTTTTTGATGACGAGGAACTTTTGGGTTTGTAAGGTTGGAAACGCATTTGATTTGGAGTAATTTGTCCCATATCTTAATTTAAAGTTTATCTCCACTGGGATTTAATGTCATTTTTATATGGAAAATGCCTCTTGTCAGTTTATTTTTCTATGAATAAAGCAATTTAAAAATAAAATCATAAGTAAATTGATAAAAAGAATAATATTCAAATTTCAGATCTATTATATATTTGGACATTATAGTCTGAAATATTTTCTTTAATTGTCTAAACAGGTGACTTTTAGTATTCCATTTGCTTTGGCTTCTATATTTTCTAGTAATCACGGTGCAGGACAAGGTATAGTACTGTGAAAATTTCAAAAAGAAAACATTTTTTTTATATATTTATTAATATTTTCTAATTCTAATTTTATTATTCAAATCCATTCCACAGGTCTCTCACTGGGAGTTCTAAATCTTGCCATTGTTATACCCCAGGTAAAATGACATTCTTATAGTGAAAATAACTTCTTTTTGACTCGTTCTTTGGTGAAAATTGGCTAATAATTGTGAAAATAAATAAATATTTTCCTTCTATTTCAATTGGATAAAATTTAGAAAGCCGAACTATGATTTTTCCTTGTACTTGTTTTATTGGGACAGATGGTGGTGTCGGTTGTGAGTGGACCATGGGATGAATGGTTCGGAGGCGGTAATTTACCGGCGTTCATTGCAGGGGCTGTGGCAGCTGCGGCCAGTGGGATTGTTGCATTAACAGTGCTCCCATCTCCTGATGCATCATCAACCAAAACTGTTACTAGTTTTGTTGCATCTCATTGAATATAAATGGACCCTCGCACTCCCCCACCGCAAGGGACCTTTGATTTTTCTGGTCCCCTTATTCCCTCTAAGCCAAATAGATTATTCCAGCAATTTATATTAATCACGGTCAAAGAGGTTCTCCTAATATAAATTTGGAAACCTGGTATTGTATGAATTTTGAGGTTGATTTATCAAGAGAAAACAAGAAATTATATGCTTTTGAACTCGACATGTATAATACGTTTCTCAATTGTTTTTTTAGTGCCTAGGTTATGGCAGCCTTATCCACACACTAGACTTCAACATTTTTCAAGTGAACAAGTCCCTACGGATCAATATTATTTTCTTGAATACATGAAGAGAATAAAATACAATTAAGAAATTGAATAATTTATTGTTGGAAATATGGTTTACACTCAATGAAGTGGAGAAAGAATGAATAACAAAAATGAAGAATACAAAACGAACAATAAAAGAAATTGAATGAAGGTTCCAACATGTGATCGTTGTCTTCAAAATGATATTTGTCCATCTCAAATTGAATTTGATGCTTAAAAGGATTCTCGGCAAATGGTTTGCAGGATTTATCAAACCTTGAAAAGAAGCACTAAGTGAAATATTTCAAAACTTAACACAAAGAAAATTGAAAGGAAGCACTAAGTGAAATATTTCAAAACTTAACACAAAGAAAATTGAATATGATATAGAGAAAGCTTTGATTATTTTGTTGAATGGAAATTTTGATCACAAGTGTTTTTCCAATGTTTCTAATGAACATCAATCACCTATTTATAGGGTTCAACAATACTTCACGAAGTGGTGCCAAAACAAGATGCCAAAAGCACCAAATGTAGTTGAAAAAACCAGCCAACGGCTAGTTGGAATACTTTATGTGTTCGCATATAACGAATTCATGTGACCACCTAGTTTGTCCAAAAGTAGGGCCTTTAGGCCTTACAATGCACCATGCGACCGCACCCTTCTAAGGCCTATGCGGTCACATAGGTCAAGGTTTTGGCCTCAATTTCTATTTTCATTTCACACGCATTTTATTGATTTTGAGCAACAATATTCAACAATTCTCTACTTGTTCAACATTCAATAAAATCTCGTATTCAAAATATACAATACTCATGCATAAGGATAAAATATATTTCGATTTGAATTTAACCACAGTATAATTCAAACAAAGTAAAGTCGAAATCAAAAGTAGCGTTAAAAACTTTGAACCAATTATTCCATCTAACAATACCGGTAAAAACACACACACATAAGTATCATGCGTTCTCAAGTTCCTTAATATCACTTAGCGCTAATATAACCTTGCGCTCATCCATTTTCAACAAACTTTTAAGAGAGACTCTAATTTACTATTAAGACGGCACCACTTCGAAGTTTATTTATGTGAAGTTCTTTCAATATATTTGTTACTTTTAGAGATACTTATACTTATTACTGAACTTCATTAGGAACTTGAAGCACGGCCCTCATTCCAATAACAATTAGCATTACTTAATTAGGATAGGGTTATTATAGATTTTATA
This sequence comes from Olea europaea var. sylvestris, assembly GCF_002742605.1. Taxonomy (NCBI): domain Eukaryota; kingdom Viridiplantae; phylum Streptophyta; class Magnoliopsida; order Lamiales; family Oleaceae; genus Olea; species Olea europaea. The sequence goes on along the minus strand of NW_019264482.1, from coordinate 30,080 downwards.
ATACTAAAATTATTCACACACCGAATGACTTGTTGTTACCCGTTGAACCCATTGATTATTTGTTAAGTAATGATACATAGGGTTGCCATCATTGATAGATCTTTTTAGCTTAAGAGTTTAAACCCTATCCTACTTAAAATAGATGTTACTGAATTCTATTTAAATATTAAGTTAAAGGATCAGCTAAGTTCTTAATTGACTTAACATAATTTAGGAAAATTATTTTATTCTTGATTAATTTCCTTATGTAGTCATGTATAAGATTCATATGTTTAGACTTTTCATTATATCTCTCATTGTATGTCTTTGCTAATGTGGCTTGACTATCACACATGATAAATATTAAAAATGTATTCTTCGATTTCAAAGGTATCTCATAAAGTAGATCTTTAAGCCACTCAACTTCTTTTTTAATTTATGATAAATGCCACAAATTCAGATTCTATATTTATGTGTGTTATACATGTTTGTTCCTTTGATTTTTAAGAAACAACACTTCGTCAAAGAATAAATATCCAACCTGAAGTGGATTTACTTTCACTTGTACTAAATATCCAACTAGTATATGTAAATCCCTCTAATATAGCCGAAAATTTAGCATATTGTAGACCTAAGTTCTTAGTTTTCTTTAAATAGCCAAAAATTATTCCAATGACCTTCCAATGATTATTGCTCAGATTACTAATGTACCTACTAAGTTTACTGATTACAAAAGCTATGTCCAATCTTGTGCATTGAGCAGCATGCATAAAACTCCCTATAGCACTTGCATATTCCAATTGAGCAACTACTATTCCATCATTCTTTATGAGTTTTAAACTTGGATCAAGAGGGTTACTAAATTCTTTTGTATCTAAATGTTTGAACTTATTTATCATATTTTCTATATTATGTGATTAATTTAAATGGTAACCCCCACTAATTTTATTAACTTTGAAACCAAAAATAGTATCTACTTGTTCAATATCCCTCATCTTAAATATGGAGGATAGAAACCTCTTCGTTTCTTTTATTATATTCATGTGATTACTCATAAATAACATGTCATCCACATATAAATAAATAAATGTAACATAATTATTACATAATTTGGAATACAAACATTTATCTACACTATTATATTTGATACCAAATGAAATAATAGGTAAGTCAAATTTTTAATGCCATTTCTTAGGTGCTTTCTTTAAACCATATAATTATTTCACTAACTTGTATACCTTTTGATCATTTTCGTGTAGAGAAAATTTTTGAGTTGATCCATATAAATCTCTTTATCGAGATCCCTATTCAAGAATGTCGTCTTGGCATCTATTTTATGAACATTCAAGTCATGTATGGAAGCTAATACGAATAATATCCTAATTGATGTTATTCTAATTATCGGTGCATAAGTATCAAAATAGTCTATTCCTTCCTTTTGTCGATAACATTTTGCTACAAGTCTAGCCTTAAAGGTATTATGATAATTCAACTGCTGATACTTGTTCCCTTGGGTATTTTTCTATATAGCTTGCCAGGGTACCCTATGTTGTGTTGGCCAATATAGCTGCTAACTACCTAACTTGATTTTACAAATTTTGAGTAGAGGCTTGCTGGTTTTGGATTGCAATCTCAGTCTTAGTAATGTACTTAGCAAGTATATCCTCCTAAGATGACATCTTCTCTTTTTGTTGCTAAAATTCTTGTAAGTTGCCTAAATTTAATATCACTATCTCTGATTATTAGCCCATTAGAAGTTAGGATCTTGCTCCGACTTGGATTATAGGTGTTGGAGTAATGATTTTTTTGCTGCTTCTAAAAATTTTGTGCATAATTGATCTCCTTAGACTGAATTGTCCCACAGCCTCTGTAGACTTGTGCTAATTGGTACACCATGCTAACATTCCGATTTAATTTGTACAACTTCTTTGTTAGTATTTTTGGTTGGGCTATTATTGCCGTCACATCTATGTTGTGAACTCCCACTGTTTTCATTGGTACTTCTCTGTCAATTGGCCATATGGACTGATTTTCTGCTATTAGCTCAATAGGGTCTAAGGCATTGTTCAAGGGAATATCAAAGATTAACCCTCCTGCAAAAGTTGATTATGTTGTGAAATTCTGGTCTCATGCCTTGATAGAATATGTAATACTTAGAGGTTTTAGGAATGTTCAGATTGGGGCACCTTTTGAAATAACTTTGAATCTTTTCCATGTTTTTGAATAGTTTTTGAGGTCTCTTTACTTTAAATATGGACTTCACTTCTAGTTTAGTGGACTCGAGAAGGAGGGAAGAAATTTACAATGAATTTTCCCACTATGTCATTCCGTGAAACGATGCTCCAAGGAATTATTGAATTTAGCCATTCTCATGCGGGTCTTCCTTTAAAGTGTAAAAGTATAGGAACAGCCAAAAAGTGTCAACAGGCGCGCTTTCGTAATTGATCATATTGTAAAGCATAAAAAATGTCTGAATATGTTCATGAGTATTTTCAATTGATATTCCAGAGAACCTAACATTCTCATGATCTTGAAACAAGTTGATGAAATCTGGTCGAATGTGAAAGTTGGCATATCCAAAATATGGATATATAATAGCGATTATATAGGAATTGGTACTGGATTCACATAATCCTCAAGAGCTTCTCCATAGTTGGTTAGTAGATAAGGTGGTAACTGAATTTGATTTTGAATTTTTGCCATTTTTCTTGCTTCTTTAGGATCTCTTCTTCGTTGTATAAAAGTTATTTTGATTTTGGGATGAAATAATAGGAGCTTGATTTCTCTAGAATCTTGCATAAACTACCAAAAAAAGGAGATTAAGTGTGTAATTAATGGTCTAAAACAAAATAAGAGAAAATTCTAATTCTAATATAAACTAATAAATTTGAATTAAATACTTTATTCACTGACAACGGCTCCAAAAATATGTTCGGTAAAATTTTATGAAACTACGGGATCGATGACAAGTAATAAATTAAATGAGTTGAGAGTTATCATCCTATATAGAATAAATTTCAATTTAAGTTTACTAATTACATAATAAACAAAAGATATTTTGATTTTATTTATATTAAATTAATCTAAGAAATATAAAATGTTTGATCTTTATCAAATTATGAATGATTGTATTATTTCGAATTCGAATTCGTTTATTGCTATCAATTTTAATTCTCAATTATGTAGTTTAATCATATTAATGCATTCTTGACAATCAATAAAGTTAATGTATTTAACTTTTTTTTTTCTAAAAAATTAACTCTATTTTAATCACAACCTAAGTATTTTCCTAGCTCAATTTCGAATTATTAGAACGAATTAAATTTCATATTATTAATATGATTGCACATGTGATCAATACTATTCTTAATATCTATTGCATATATGTTAATTTTATCGCGTTCCAAACTTATTATGAGTTTTTCAATATTAGAACAAGTAACTAATTATCTAATTGATAATCAAACAATTAACAAATGTAATGGTTATGCAAAATTAAGTAAGAATTGCAATAAATAAACTAAATTATTAGTTTTGAATTAAAATAGATAAAATAATATGGTCCATCATCATCAAACACAAAAACGGATCTCGCCAAGCATTTTTTTAAAAATAAATTACAAAAAAATAATTGAAAATCATTACTCGAATCATAAAAGAAAGCAAAAGAAAATTCGGCCCAAGCGTTCATCACGCGCATGCAAGCATGCTGAATTGTTCTTGGGCCAAGAAATTGCTTCCTCACTTGTGCACGCTAGAATAGCCCGCGCGCTTTGTTTGCATCGTATTATCCCCTACCACTTTGGTATTTTGGTTATAATTTTCTCTTCTGATATTCAATTGATATGATTTAAAATGCATTACAAAGATAATTCAAAGGGTTACAAATATTCTGGAAATATAAATTTTCCAATTCAAACGTTTTATATTCGAAAAATGGATCTCAAGTTAAGGTTGAAAATTCGTAGCATAACTTTTTTGGCTGGAAAATTGATTTGTGAAAATATTGGAACTATATTTCACTTATTTGATCTCCAGTTGCATCCAATTGATCATATATGATCTTCAATCATCATTTTATAATTCGAATTAACTATTGGGTGTTTACACTATGGTCCACGGACTTTGGATTTAATGGCTTTTGTCCGTTTTTCGTTCCTTTATTCCAATTTCACTAATTTGCTTCAAATTTTACCTAACAAACAAAATAATTAATATTATAATTAAGTCAAAAGTCATCAAAAATTATTACAATTAATCTCATTTAACGACCCAGATCTCTAGCATTTTCTAGTAAACCAATCCATACAGTCTGTTTACTTTTGGCTTTTTGGATTACGTGAAAAAATAAAAAAATCAGTTAGAAAATAGCAAAATTTTGTTATGTCATATTATTATCCTTTGTTTACGGGTAATAGATCTCTAGCCTATTTCGAGCGAACTAGTCCATGTAGTCCACTAATTTTTTTGGCCTTTTCAAATACACAGCAAAATAAGTAAAAAATTAATGGTAAAATTTGAATGACCTTATCCTCCTTGAACAGGCGAGTTCTGTCGGTACTCGGTCATAGTTTTTGGAATTAGTCTATATGTACAGTGTATTTGTACACCATTGTCGATCGTTTTCATGCTATCTAATAATAAAATGTCACGTAACACGTTGTCAATGTCAACAGTGTTGTCAAAATCATTGTACATTAAGCATTGTTCTAGTTCTTGTGAGCATTGAGCCAATAGGCACTCTGCTTTTAGGTGGTCTAACTTGGGTTCAAATGCACTAATCAAGGTGTTCATGGCACCAATATTAGCACGTAATATCATGAGCATGTTTAGAACATGTGCAGTAGGACGTGGCAAAAAAGTAGCTGCTCATTTTTTTTGAAATTTTGCCTTGTTCGTTTATATTGTTCTCTTTGAAAGAGCTGGTACTTGTCCTGACCCTCATTGACTTTTGCATTCTTGACAATTCAAATCTAAATCCTCCCTTAAGAAATACACTTAATTGGACAATTGTAAAAAAAATAAAAATAAAAATAAAAAAATAAAAAAAGGGATTGAACACGAAATGACAAACCTTAAAAGTTGATGATATTGTTGAGTAAGTTATCCTCCAAATGCTGAGTTATTCAAATGCGTGAAGTCAAGGAAAAAAAAAAAAAAAGAAGAAGAAAGGGTCTTGCTACTCAAATATTAAGGGTTACATAATAGGTTACATAATGTCACATAATACAAAAAAAAAAAAAAAAAAAAAAAAAAAAAGAAGATGAAAGGGTCTTGCTACTCAAATATTAAGGGTTACATAATAGGTTACATAATGTCACATAATACTATATCATTTTTCAGTTTAAAATACAGTTAACTTTTTTATCCAATCTTTTTCTTTCATACATATCATGTTATATAATTTCTTATGTACAATTTTGATTACAAGTAGTAAAAAAAGGGGATAGTTGGAACAAAAGCTCCAAATATTTTAAATACTAGCATATTTTTCTCAAACTTTTGACTTGTCGCAATTATCACCTCTAATCTTTTCGAACGTTGCAAGTGAAATCATTTTGAACGATTTCCATCCACAATTCCGTCAGTTGACCAAAATTTAACTTTGACACATTATAATCAATTTCAATGAGAGTAAAATGGTACTTTCATATTTACCACATTAAATAAGAAAACGAAAAAAAAGAGAGGAAAAATTGTACCTTCTTCTTCCCAAATCCACCCAATCTCCAATTTGAATCAATAATCCTTCGATTACAAAGAACACAAGATTTTTCATAAAGGATGAGCCAGTCACAATGACTGAATAGCCAAGATAAAGTTTAGCACGAACAAGCGCAAATTGTTCACAAAGAAAAATGGAAGAAGAAAATGAGAGATAGGCTGCTGGTTTTCTATTCCTCCTCCTTGTTACGATTTTTGTTTTAATGGTAGAGACAAAATGTTTCTTTTATGGGTCTATAAAATATATTAGAATCCTTGTTATCGTGTAAAAGCCCAGCTGGATACAGTACGCCCCTATTAATTAATCCAACCCATCGAACAACTGAATGTGAACAAGTTTTTTGCAAGGGAAAATTATCTAAAACCTGAATTTAAAGATTAACTTCAAAGAATAAGAGATTAAGTTTCATTTGCACAAATCATGTCTTGAATAAATTTTAATAATTAAAACTAATAAAAATATATTTACAAAATCGAATACTCATAATTAACGCATCTAACACCATTACCCCACCCACGCACGCACACCAAGAAATTTATGTCTTCTCTCTCTACCCACTCTCATCTCTCTCCCAACATTTCTAACTTCTCTCTCTATCAACTCTCATCTCTCTACATTTCTTATTCTCTCTCTAAAATCACCGCTTCCCCCATTCCCTCTCTCTACACCAACCCTTCTTTGGCAAACAACTCCAGCGTTGAGGTGCGGCATCGGAGTGGATGCACAGATCTGTCTTTTCGCCTAAGTGGATGCACTAGGATGGTCACACCACCAGTGGAGTTGAGGTGCGACGATACGGACTAAACTCTTCTCCGGCGTTTCGAATCACGGCGACGATTTGGACTTTTTGTGCGATTTTACGGATCGTATGATTTTTTGGTAAATTTTCGACATGTTTTGTTGTGGTTTTTGAGATGGTTATTGTGTAGGAGGTGATAGTGTGCTGTGGTGGTGGTGAGGGATTGTTTGTGGGTTTTTTTTGGTGTGGATGGTGGTTGGGTGTGGTTTAAATGGAGAGAGGAGATGATGGTGGTGGTGATGTTCTGTGGGTGGTGCGATGGTTGTGTGTTGTGGCGGTGGCGATGGGTTTGTGGAATTTTTGGTGGTGGTTGGGTGTAGTTTAAATAGAGATAGAGGAGATGGTGGTGGTGAGGTCGTCGGTAGCAACAGAGACACGGTGGATGGGGGAGGCCAATGTAGTGCCAGATAATTGAATCTTCTCAATTGAAAAGTCCTCTATTACTTCGATTGTGTGTTTGTTGGTAGAAGAGAAGGAAAGAGAGATTTTGCCTCTTTTTAGCAATTGTCACAAATTTACGGTAGGCAAAAATGTAGTGCCCTGTCCTTCATCCAACCTTGTCTTCTGGGGCTAGGAAATATCATTTTTATCTCGATTATTACTTTGAAATAGGAGCAAATTATGATACAGGTCGCGATGAGTGCATATTTGTTTATGGTGACCCCATGTAACCAAATTTGTGTTTGTTGTGACTATTTGTGATCAATTTTGTGTTGATTTTGACTGGTTGTAACATGAGATTGACCTTGTCACAGACAATCACACTGAATGTAATTTTGGTCACAGTTAGTTACACCGAAGTTAGAGTTTGTCAATGTTAATCATAGATAACGTGGGTCAGTGAATTGGTTACATACAATCACAAATTCAATTATTACTTTGAAACAAGATCAAATTATGATACGGGTCGCGATAGTGCATATTTGTTGGTGGTGACCTCATGTGACCAAATTTGTGTTTTTTGTGACTATTTGTGATCAATTTTGTGTTGATTGTGACCAGTTGTGACATGAGATTGACCTTGCCACAGACAGTTACACTTAATGTAATTCTGGCTGCAGTTAGTCACATCGAAGACAGAGTTGGTCACGGTTAATCACAGATAATGTGGGTCAATGAATTGGTTACATACAATCACAAATTAGACAGTCATATAGAGTCACACTGAAAATAAACTCGATCACAAATAGTTACATCTAATTCATCTCACTTGATTATGTCACATATCTAATAGAAATGTCACATGTCACAGATTTAATGAAACTGGTCACAGGTCATTGCCTAAAAAATAAAAAAGGTACAGCGTTAGTTGTCGTAATGGTCGTCAGGAGGTTGCTGGAGACCATTGGAATTGTTGCCGGAGGTAAGTTGGGGTCACTGGAGGTGGGATGGAGCGGAGAGATAAAGAGAATGGTTGAATTTAAATTTTAAAATTTGGTTGGGGTTGGTGATGGAGTAGGTAAATTAATTATATTATATTATTTTTAAATATTTAATAATTTCATTTATCACCTAATTTTTGTAAAATTTTAGGAAGTTTATTAGTTTAGAAATATGATTTTTATATGTACGATTTATGTGGTCTTCCCTTTTTTAAATTTGGACATATTTTTAAGCTTGTGTTGTTTTGTGTATTTTCTTGGAATCTAGGGACATTGGTTTCTTGATTTGGTTTGGATTTTGATATGATGTGGTTATTTTTTGTATATAGTGGTTTTTTCCTCAGGTTGAGGAGTGCTGGGGTCGGCATAATGTAATCGAAAGTGATGATTAGGGATGAAAAATAGACTCGCAGGCTCAACCTTGCACACAAAAAGCTCGAGCCGGCCCGTGTGGCTCGAGGGCCGACTAGGGAAGAAAAATATTGAGCCGCCTTAGGCAGCGTGCCAACTGGCAGGTTGCCTTCACAAAAAAAATAAAAATAAAAATCGAGCCGACTCCACTCGGTAAGGTCCAAACCAAAAGCTCAGGTCGAGTCTCGATTTTTTGACCAAACTTTTGCTTGGCTCGGGCCAAAAAAATCCGTCTTCAAAACCTCGAGCCTCGATTTTTTGTTCGCAAGCCAGCTCGGCTCAACTCGTTGACACCTTTGTGATGATGGTTGGGGTTGGGGGAAGGTACAACTTTTCCAATATTTTTTTTTTTTTGGTCTTGTTATTTAATGTGATAAATATAAAAGTACCATTTTAACCTATTGAAATTGATTATAATGTGGTCAAATTTAACTTCTTGATTAACTAACGGAATTATGGATTGAAATCGTCCAAAAGGACTTCACTCGCAACGTTTAGAAATGATAGAGGTGATGACTTCAGCAAATTAAAAGTTTAGAAAAAAATTTCTAGTATTTCAAAGGTTTGAACAATTATCCCAAAGAAACTAGAAATATATGAATTATGTGAAGTGTACATTTCATGATGTACATCTTTTTTGACATTATGGGATTTCAAACAGTGTAGGAAGAAAGTGTGTTTTTTTAAAATTGTCAAATTATGTGCTGACACATGACATAATATTAAGAAACATTAAGGCCTTATTTGTTTTTCAGTTTTGGAAAAATGAGAATGAAAAATATATTCGTTATGAACCTTATACGAGAGATAAAAATTTAAATTTGATAACTTAATGTGATAAATAATGATAATATTTTTAATTTTAACAATGTAGATGTAGCATTATTGGAATAAAAGGACTTTTGAGATGGATAAACAAGCTCATTTCAAATTCTGTAAAACCCTACTGAAACTCCCATTTACCATTTTTTCCCACCGCTCCTTTCAGCTACGAAACAGCATAAATTATTCATGCATTTCCTCCTCCTCCTCCTCCGTAGCCGCCTTAACCACAACCTCTTCTTCCAGCAGCGCCGCACCCTCTACGACGCCGTAGCCTCCATAAAATGCGTCCGGGACCGGGGCCTAGACCACGCAGTAGAACGGGAAAGGCACCTCAAACCCGTTATGAACCTCAAAAACCTTATAATTTCCGAGCCCTCGAAGTCTCTTCCACTCTCTGTAATCTCCCAATCTGAAGAAGCACTCCAAATCCCTTTTCGATCGATTGAGTTCATCCGAAAATACCCCTCAATTTTCCAAGAATTTCATCCGGGAAACCTGAATATCCACCCTCATATCAAACTCACTCCAGCAACCCTCGCTTTGAATTCTGAAGAAATTTTACTGTACCAAAGTGTTAATTACAAGCAAGAAATCGCGGTACGTCTCTTGAAGTTGTTGATGTTATGTAGAATGTATAAATTACCGATTAGTTTGTTGGAAAGGCTGAAATGGGAACTGGGTTTGCCTGGGGACTATGAGAAAGCGGTAATTCCCGAGTTCCCGGATTATTTTCGGGTGATTAGTGGGAATAGTTTTGAAAATGGAAAGATGCTTGAGTTGGTTTGTTGGAGTGATGAGCTTGCAGTTTCAGAGATGGAAAAGAAGGCATTGAAAATTGGGAAGAATGAATTTTGTTTAAAGTATTCAAATGGGTTTGAGATGGATAAGAAGTATAAGAAGTGGGTAGATGAGTGGCAGAAGTTACCATATGTATCGCCATACCAGAATGCAATGCATTTGGTTGCAAAGAGTGATGAGGCGGACAAGTGGGCGGTGGCGGTGTTGCATGAGGTGCTTAGTCTTATTGTTGGGAAGAAGGCAGAGAAGGAGAATTTGCTTTATTTGGGGGAGTGTTTAGGGTTGAGATCGAGGTTTAAGAGTACCTTACTGCACCATCCAGGCATTTTCTACGTGTCCAGTAAGATCAGGACACATACAGTTGTTCTGAAGGAGGCGTATAAGAGGGGAATGTTGATTGAGAGGCATCCTTTGATGCAATTAAGGTTTAGGTATGCTCACTTGATGAATACTATGAAAGAGGAGAGCAAAACCAAAAGTGATCAGCAAAAGATTGGTACTGATTTGAAGAGTGGTGAAGGGGATGTTGAGGGTGATGAAAGTGGGGAGGAAGAAAATGCAGAAGTATGTGACTTATCTGATGATTTCGAGGAGGAGGAGGAGAGTGCAAATAAGAGAGGAAGGTCAAGTCGGAAGGCTGAGAAATTTGGAGAGCACAATGCTAAAAGGAGTGTGGTAAGGAGGCTAGACGGAAGAAATTCCAGAGGATCTGTCAGTAGAAGTTCAACTAGATTCTCTGGAAGAACAAATAATCGCGATGATCAGGTTTCCACTAGAAGATCCCCAGAAAGATTAGATGTATCGAGAAATAGGGCAAGGTCTAAAAGAGAAAGGACTACCACATAGTGGATTTGCAGCTACTTAAATAAGCAGCTTCATAGAATAGGTTTGTTATTCTTGTGGAAATATATGAACCATAATATATTTTGAATGTCATAAGTCCACAATTTTGCTATTTCTTCTACGGTAGTTTTTTTTATTATAATGCTTTTTGTTTCCTCATTTTCTATAATTAGTTCTAATCTTATTCTGGTGGAATATCTGTACCATCAAGAGTCCACTGCTTGAATCAACAAAACTTTGTTCCCTTATTAGTTATACTATGTGATAAATGCATATATTCACTTATAAATCTTCAGTCATTCTAAAAGGTTCTTGCACTCTAGTACTACGTTGAACAAGTTTGATCCGGCGTGTAATAATCTAATGGGACCTTTGTCTTTAATTTGCCTTATTTCGGATAGAATGTTAGCGAAAAACTATAGATAGACCAAGTAAAAGGCTTTCATTTGGAACTTCCTTGCTTGATCAATTGGACCGAGGGTCCACCTGGTCTGGATATTTCATGACACGTGTTTCACTCGAAAGTCCTGGTGTGGGATTTAGTTCAGGAAGTGGGGAGCTGGGTTCCAAACTATGAGAGTTTTGCTTTCGTTTATCTTCTAAGAAGTGTCTAATCATATAGAATACAAAATAATTTTAAGCTTGCTTAGTACCCTTCTGGTTTGTTTTGTGAGTGCTTTCATTTTTAGCCGCACTTTCAATTTCCCTCTATTTTTGTGCGTTGATAACAGGGGTTACCTTTTATCCGCACTCAGTCCTGCTTTTATTTTTCTATCAATCTGGCAAAGTTTATACGCTTCATTAAATCTGAAAGTAGTATTGTTTGATGAAGTTCTGCTTTTTCCCTCCTCCTCCTCCTCTTTTTTTTTTTGCTCTATACAAATTAGATATCTCTTCCTGCATTCTGAATTTACAGGGGACTCTGTCTTCCTTTTTTGTTGATTCGAATTGTAAACTCCTCCAGATTAAGAGATTTATATATATCGTCCTGACTATTTTTTCCATGCACATAGATATACTTTTTCCTTGCAGGAAGAAGTATATCTATAGATGCGATGTCTGGGGGCTAAAATGAGAAATAAGGTCTTTACTGGAGGGAGAGGTGCAAATAGAACTTGTGAAAAATTAAACAGGGCCCGTATCTCTGATTTGATATTGTCACTGTTAATGTTTCCTAATGAATATAGTGCCTGCAGATAACCTGGTGGCAGGGAGCATAATCCCAGTATTGCTCCGGCTGCTGTTAAAATCCTTTATTTCAGTCTTGAGCTCTTAGATTAATAGATTTATACTTTGACCATTGTTTACCTTTCGAGGCAGTTCAAATATGCTCCTGGTAAAAGATCCGCTTGTGAAGAAGTAAGATTAAGCCTTTGTTTGGTCCCCATTTATTCAAAATCATTTTTCCCTCGAACTCATTTTCACATTGTATGTGATCCATAACTTTTATCAACTTTGCATCTACACATTTCATGAGATTCACAACTTTTATCAACTCTTCATCTACTCATTTAATCATCTTTTATCAAATTCCGCTAAAAAAGTTAGATTTTAAACAAACATAGGCTAAGTAAGCTTTGAGTAGATTAGCTGCATGGGCTGCCAAATGCTTTATTGGTTGTTGGCGAACCAGTTAGCATGAGACAGTCCGTCGCAAAAGCAAAGAACATTTACAGCAACTTTTTAGAGCTAAAGAGAATTGAGCTTGCTCCATTGGTGTCTCGGTAGTTAATAGTTGGTAGCAGTGATTGGCAAATGAATTCGTATGGTCGTCAATCTCATTCTTTTATGATATTTTTAAGAATTCTCCAAGCCCATATTATCCTTAAATGAAATCGACTGTATGTATATATCCATATTTAAGATAGTGACTGATCTGAGTTGCAGTAAATGAACAAAGACTTGAACTGTATGGAGGATAAACTGAACTATTGTACTCTCACATCTGGTCTGTGGGATCTGCTTGCCATAATTCGTGGTGTCAATTGTGCTGGTTGATTGTAAAGAGGCACGGAATGGCCTGGAACAATTTTCAGTTGGTCAGAAAAAAAAATTTAATAATAAAAAAAATCTCAAATCTTATTTATTTATTTTACACAGCTTTCTAATTCAAAATTGGCCTTTCGAAAAAAAGACGCTTCGGAAGAAACAGCAGATTAAAGATCTTAAAATTTTTTTGTCGTGTTATCTTTACAAATGTTATTGTCAATTGCGAATATGTAATAGGGAATTTTAAGGAGTACACTATCTGTATACGGTGCACTTATACATTGCATGTTGTGTTTTTAGAATCTACACCTTATATATAGTATTTTATAAAGGTTAATTAACACAAAAGGTCCTTGTCTTTCAATATTATTGTGTAAAACGTCAATACCTTTCATTGTTTGGCATTTTCGTCTTTTGACGTTTCATTGCAGAAAACGTTATTTTCACCATTTTTAATCTAAAATGACCGAAATACCCTTCAATTTAAATAAAACAAAAAAAGAAAAAGAAAAATAAAGAATAAAGAATAAAGAATAAATTATAATCTTAATCCTAAATGTTTAAAAAAGTGCAAGTGAATCCAAATAATTATTAAAAGGTATAAATAGCACAAAAAGTCCATACGTTTGGCTTATAGTGTGAAAAAGGCTCTTGCGTTTCGAATTTGTGAAAATGATATTTTCTGCAATAAAACAGGAAATATGGATGAAAAATCAAAAAAATTAAAACATAGAGACGTTTTCCACAAGAAGTGTCAAACATAGGGATTTTTTTTGCTATTAGACCTTATTAAAAAAAAAAAAAAAAACTCTCTCCCTCTCTCCCCCTCTCGTTCTCCAAATGTGACTGCCATATTAGAAGTGAAAAAACTCCGACCAACCATCACTCAAACCGTCGAACCTCCATACCGCTGAACTATCTATTGATATTTTAAAACCATGAAGAGAGGCCTCCTAATGAGTATAGTCGATTGGTGTGTTGGAAATGATATGAGTTTCTTTAGAATAAGTAATGCCATGAATTGAGTATTTTGACTTGCAATTTCAAACGGATCTATTGGTATGAAGGTTTTAAGGTTCGACGTTGGATGGTATGTGCAGAAGGAAGTGAGGGCTTTTATGTGGTATGATAGTTCAGCAGTTTGGGTGGTGGTTTGTGGGAGTTTTTTGGCTTCTAAGGTAGCTGACCCATTTGGAGAAGAAGAGAAGAGAAAGTTTTTTTTTGTTTTTTTTAATATTTTAATAAGGCCTAATAGCAAAAAAAATTCCTACGTTTACCACTTCTTACGAAAAAAAGCCCATACGTTTCAATTTCATTTTTTTATGTGTTCATCCCTATTTTCACTTTTCATTGCGGAAAATGTCATTTTCACCAATTTGAAACGTAGGAACGTTTTACACACTGTAAATGGACATTTTGTGCTATTAGACATTTTAATAATTATTTGGACTCACTTACATTCTCTAAAACATTTAGGTGGAAGATTGTAATTTATTTTTTATTTTTCTTTTCTATTTTTTTTGTTTTATTTAAATTGGGAGGTATTATGGTCATTTTATATTAAAAATGGTGGAAATGACGTTTTCTGCAATGAAGCATTGAAATAAGGGCAAAAATGTTATAAAATAAAAGTTAGGGACGTTTTGCACAATAACATTGAAAGGTAAAGACATTTTGTGCTAATTACCTATAAAAAGAACAACTTTTGTTAGAAATTTTCATTAAAAATAGGTAAATAGATCAAAATGATCATAATTGAAAACATGGAAGGGGTATATTAAAGTACTCAATTTTGGTATATTCAATTATTTTTTATTGCATATTTGTGTAGAGGGCTGCCTTGTTTTAATCTTTATACAAAATATAGTATGTGAGATTATTTATAAAAACACAGTAAGCAGAGTGTAATTACATCCCAAGTGATCGTGTTTATTTACTACGACTAATAATTATTCTTCGTAGAATAAAGTTAGGACTTGTTTGACATGATTATTCAGACGTCCGAATGAGATTTTGACATCTAAAAATTACTTTTAGACATTTTTGATTAAATTTATGAAAATATTTTTTCTAGTTAGAAGAATTTTAAGAGGAAGTTGGTCCAATGTAATTTTCTCTAAAAGTGCTTCTAGAATATGAAACTTTTTTAATAATTATTTTTCTTAAGGGACCTCTTCTACAAAAATGAGAAACAAAAAGTCATGTGAAATGGATTGTTAATCTTTTATATGAAAAGGGAAAATTCGCGATGTGGGTTCGCTCTCGCTCGCTCGCTCTCTCTCTCTCTCTCTCTCTCCCCCCCCCCCCCCCCCCCCCCCCCCCCTTTATTTTATTTATTATTATTTCTTTTCCATCTTAAAATGGATATTTTATTAGATGCAGTTTGATCTTTGATTAGTTGTAGGATGACTCCTCAAATATTCAAATGTCCAAATCTCCATTAGATGAGCATATGATCGGTCGCTTCAAATATTATAATTTCACAAAGTTCATGTGGATTGTGGAGGCTACGAGACGAATAGCCCTTGTTTGACACTTTTTTAAAATTTTAATACATTTCTCTCTTTTGTCTTTTTAATCACATTCAACTATGATAAAGTTTGTTACTTTCTTTCATTATCACATTGGTGGTTTAATAAAACAAAACTAGTTATTTAAGTCTAACGACAATCAGGCGCAGAGCCAGTACCCGATGAGAGGGCGCGACCACGCGTGCTGGCTCCGCCGGAATTTGTAGTATCGCTGGGCGTCGGGTAACCCATTCGCTGTGCGGGACCTCCGGCTTGCCAATGTGGGGAACCCCTTAATAGGGCGGCGAAAGACTTATTTCAAGATAGCAGTTGCAAAACCGCGTGGTCGCCTCATCTGCCACCTGGAGAAGGAAGAAGAAATTCCCTTTTTTTTTGGTTTGGGCTTCAGTGAATTAAAGAAATTTTGAGCCTCTTATTATTTAGCCCAATTGTCAATGAAATTATCCAATATATCAAACCATTTCATCATTTCAATTTTTCAATCATCCAGGTCCTGAGGTCCAGCAAGCAAGAATTGTGAATCTCCCAAATACAATTCCCCCAAATTGCCAAACCCGTTTCGTCGACCTCGTTTCTTCTTTCTCCAACTCCAGACTCTCCAGGAAACGGTCAAGCACTCAAGCAGACAGCAACAGCTCAAATCCATCACTTATTCCATAGATTTTTCGCTTCTCTTCATCTTCCCAACAACAACAGTAGCAGTAGAAGAAGAAAATTTTCTAGTTGGAGGTAGAATTTGAGTCAGATAATAGGATTTGAGATTCTTCTTGGCTTGATTATGAAGTAATCTTAAAGGATAATTCCACTTGCAAACTCCTTGATCTTTCAGTACCTCAATTTCTCGCACCCAACCCCTGCCCTGTGACGATGTAGTCTCGTGCCGACTGTCGATGCCTAGCCTCTGTGGTCTTTACCATTGGGCTTCGCGATTGTGAGATAGTGAATTTACTGCCTCCATTTTCTTTTTCTTTTTTCGATATTTTTTTTTTTATTTTGGTTTTTGTTCTTTTAGAGTTTAGTTCATTTTTTTTATTCATCATTTATGATTTATGCTTTATGAGTTATGGATGTGTTTTTGAGATTGTTGACTATGGGGATTTAGATTTTTGATAATTGGGGATTTTGTGAATTCAAGAATTTGAGAATATTGGGGATTTTGTTGCTGAATGTTAGGTTTATGATTTATGAAAATTGAAATTTTGAGAATATTTGATATCTCTAGACAATGATAAATTGAAGAATTTGTATGATAAATAATAAGTTGTTGGAAATTGGAGACTTAAACTTGGTGATAGTTTTATCTGTGATTTACATTTATGAAAATTGGGAGTTTGTGTTTAAGAGCATTTATATATATATTGAATAGTTTTTAATATTATTTAATTAAATATTAATAAACGATCTTGATATTATGATTGTTGACTGTCAACAGTCAACGATCGCACTATGTGAATCCGATTGTGGCTGCATGAGCAACACCTTAAGAAAGGGAATTATATTTTCATATGTATATGATTTTATACTTTACTGTATTTTATATATTAATTGGAGATTCTTTTAATATGAACTAATTAAATATTAGTAAAAAATCTTGCTATATTGGAGGTACTGTTCGATGCTCCGCCCTAGCTCACACGAGCGGCTGGATTCGCCCCTGACGCAATTGCCGAAGAGTTGATCTCAAAAACGTCATGTTTGAACCAATATTACAATTTTCTAGAGGAAAAAATATTTGAGCCATCATGGTCACTTTTAGTTTTAGAGTCAGTTTGATTTGAATTAAAATTTGATTATCATCTAAGTTAAAGTTAAA
>NW_019264482.1:7068-11858 GCF_002742605.1 Olea europaea var. sylvestris | reverse complement strand
AAAAAAAAAATTGCGCTTATTGAGGGACAGTAAATAAGTGAAAGTTCATTTACTTGCTGAGGAATTGTTCGAGGGATTTGAGTAGTAGGGACTGGGAGGCATACTTGATAACATGAACCTAGTATTTCACTTAGTTAGGTAAGTTGCTACATTTACTGGAAGCTTCAATTCAATTAGATCATTTGTAACCATAACAGGTTATCTTAGTTTTGATCTACCTCTTACTTTTCAAACTTGTTCTATTGGATCTATTTGCACTTGCGATCAAGAATTTCTTTTAAGATATACAAGACAAACTCCAATCAACTTTAGTTGTCCATTTCCTCCTCTGCTTGACTTATATTCTCATTTCTTATCTTATTTATTCTAGTACAACTATATATCCATTTTAACGTCTTCATTTTTGCAATGTTCACTTCTAAGATATTGTCATTTAAAGAAATTAAAGTCACTATCATAAGTCATAACGCATAGAATGTCCCATGGGTGGTTATGTATGGGGATTTTTTGCAACTTTCATCTTTATTTATGGGTATTTTATGAAATAATAGAATAACCTAAGTCGTCCTTTCCATATATACAACTAAGCATAGCATGCATTAGTTGAACAAATGTCATAAAGCATAGCATGACATTTAACGACAGAACACTCAACATTGCTTTACTCTTTAGTATCTTATTGAATAATATTGTCAGCCATTAACTACCACCTCTTACATACTTTGATAGGAATTAATTTTCATCCTATTCATGGTCTCCCCCTTTAAAGACCTGAATTCTTCTGCTATATTTAACATTTCCATCCATAATGGAGTTTGACAAATTTCCTATGCCTTTCACTAGTAATATATTGAAATAATGTATTTATGTGATCCCATCATTGCTAAATTGAAACTTTTCATCTTTAATACAATTGACTTGGTTTAGATATCTATCTCAGGTTGCCTTTTTTCTTGATATATTGTAAATATCTCTGCCCAGTCCTTTGTTCCAAGATGGCCATACAATTTCTCACATGCTTCCGCATTGGGCTTCGAATTTATTCTGCAAAAAGGATTTGGAAATAATTCAAAGTATTCTTGTTAAAATGTTTTCTTTCTTTCTTTCTTTATTTTTTTGCCTTAAACATATATGCAAATGCAGTTTTGAGATATTGATGTCATAAAGCTGTTGCTTTGATGTTATCTTAATGGTGCTATTTCAATCATTTTTGAAGACTCAGGAGGATATGGATATCTACTAGAACCACTCTGGTGGATTGGCATGATAACTAGTAAGCCTTATCTTGTTAAAATTCTTTAGCTAGATATTTCTGGAAATGCTTCTCTCTGCTTAAATTTGAACTAGATTTACTGTACAAAATTTTACAGTGATTGTTGGAGAATTTGCCAATTTTGTAGCATACATGTACGCTCCTGCTGTCCTCGTGACACCGCTTGGCGCATTAAGCATAATTGTCAGGTAGATACGCATTACACAAAGCTTCCATCCCATACTTCTTCCACTCCCTCCCAGCTAAAACAAAGGACAAGAAAAGAGTGTCATTTCGAATTTCAAATTTTATGCTGCACAAGTAATATTATGTAAGCTGAAATACTGTTTATTTAATTGACAGTGCTGTTTTAGCTCATTTTTTGTTGAAAGAGAAATTGCGGAAGTTAGGAATATTGGGATGTGTTTTGTGTGTAGTAGGTTCTACTGTCATCGTGCTTCATGCACCTGCTGAACATGGTATTAGTTCTGTGGAAGAAATTTGGGAATTAGCAATACAGCCAGGTGAACATATTTCCCCAAGAGCTGTTATTTAAATTATCTTTATTTTAATGTAATACTCACAACAGAAAACAAGAGTCTCTTTTTTGATATTTCTTCTCCCCTCTTGGTTCAGCTTTTCTTTTGTATACAGCTTCAGTAGTAGCAGTGGTGTTGGTACTAATTTTGTATTGTGAACCACGTTATGGGCAAACAAATATCATGGTTTATATTGGCGTTTGTTCTATAATCGGATCCTTAACGGTTAGTACATGTCTTATCACTGTTATATTAAAAAAAAAAAAATGGATATTCACGCTTTAAGCATGTCGCTTCCCTAAATTACAAGCAAAGGAGCAAAAGGGCTTATTACATTAGAAGAGGATAGAATAAGCTTAATTGTTCAAAAAGTGTTAGCCAGGTAAAAATAATTAGAAACTTTTGGATTGGTGCAAATTCTGAAAATTATTGTGATGATAACTGAAGGCCAAAATGTAGATGAAATGATTAGAGATATTTTGTGTTATTTTTAGGCTAGGTTTTAACCATGTGGTAAATGAACAAGAAAACATAGACAAAAGGAGGTTGTTGGAGTTAAGATCTGATTGTCCTCAATGTTGCATTATGTATTTCTGGATGAGCTCAAAGAGCTTCTGGAAATTTGATTTCCGTTGAGCAGGAACAACCTTTTTGGCATTTCAACTCTCTAATTATGCTAAATTACATTCATGAGCTTGGTTTTCACTAGCAAAATCTGTATAATTACATATATATGGGCAAAGGAATTCTTGCCCTCGGCATTGGTGGCTTATTTTAGGTGTGGAAATCAATTGATCCAATGAGTGTCTTGGTCTTGAACCAAAATAAAAAAAATTATAAACTAGTGTACTATCATGCTGTGTCAGTCAAAACTCAAGAGCAAGAAATAGGAAGAATATATTGGCAAAGAAGTGCTAGCTTAATTTAACCATGACAGTTTTGGTGGGTCATTGCAGGTTATGAGCATTAAAGCAATAGGTATTGCTATTAAACTCACTTTGGAAGGCTCAAGCCAGGTCGCGCACTACCAAACGTGGGTATTCTCCATGGTTGCAGTTACATGCATAATTACTCAGTTAAACTACTTAAACAAGGTTGCTTACTTTTTTCCCTGCGTGATTTTTTGCTTTATTTTTTTACCCATCAAATGTTTGTGTGCCCGTATACGTACATAGACAATTTGCTTCACTTCTGTATATAACTGTATGTACTCCAGTTTTTGACAAGTTCTTCACTTATTCATCAACTTCTGCGGGTACTTAAACAACGCTAAGTAGATGTCGGAATTAAATATAAATACCGCTGTTTCTTGATTGATGATGGATTATTTTGTTTAAAGTTTCCAAATTAACTCCTGTAATTAAGTGACCTTTTAAGATTCTGCATACTCGCATTCACAAGATTTACTTCCCTCGTCTAACTCCTTAGAGTTAAATGGTCTCAAAATTGGCTCCAAGAATAAACAAAATTAGGTAGCTATATAGATATGATCTCTGCGGCCCAAACCCAGTGCTGCTTTAGGTTAGGGAGCTGGACGACAATTGCTCTGCATCCCCTTGCTAGACGTGCAACACAAAGTAAATGGAGAGTACACTTTTGAATAAAAGCTGCTGGCTGCATGGTTTTATCCATTGCATTTTCTTGGGACATATTGCGATGTCTTCTTGTAGTGCACTAGATTTATTGTTACTGTTTATATACATAGAAAAGTATGCTTACGTTGCTCATTGTATATTCAGATGCATTCTTGTATGTAAATTAAAGGAAAACAAATAAGTGTCTTGCACCTGTAGTTTATTCCCATCTATTATGGAGTTACATATGAGACTAAAAGTCTCAGTCAAACAGAAAGATGTGTAAAATTGCAGTTTCTCCTATTAGAGCATGCTCTTTTTTGCATCACGTTGTCATTTGAGAAATACTTCCCATCCATATGCAAAAAAAAAATGTAAAATAAAATAAAAAATCGAAGTTATGCTGAAACAAGTGATTATGGTATCTTTATTGTAAAGATTGGATGAGGAGTAATTCAACAATAGATTTGGAAACATGTGCATATTAGAGAGAATATTTGGATTCTTGTCTCTTATTAGTTTTATCTATATAGTGTGCAGTCAATTCGTTATTTTCAACATTTTTTTTTTTTTTTAATTTGTGAGTTCTCTTGGATTTTATCAAGCTTTAGATCAAATTCCAGTAATTGATTTTCAAATGTGGTTTCTCTTCAGGCCTTGGACATTCAACACTGCTGTTGTTTCCCCAATCTATTATGCCCTGTTCACATCACTCACTATTTTTGCTAGTGCCATAATGTTCAAGGTATATAAGCGTGTTTGGCATGTAGTATTAGTATCAAATGGACGGTACAATGGTCAAGATTTTAGCTTCTCTCTCCTTCAATACTGTCCAGTCCACCTTAGAGAACTCACTAGGAATGTCTTGTAAACCATTTCCATTTCTGTTTAAACACCAACATGTTTCTGCTACTCTAGGATTGGTCTGGTCAAAGTGCTAGCAGCATTGTTTCGGTTCTTGGTGGATTCATAACTGTTCTTTCGGGTACAATGATTTTGCACAGTACAAGAGATCAAGAAAAACCTCCAGCTGCAGGTACATACACCTCACCATGAACATACAGTTCGAGAAAAAGATGCAATATTTTGCCTTTCCACTTTGTTTCTGTTCCATTCTGCACATGCTATTGATGAGAGCTGCAAATAGCTTCTACCGCCCCTACAATTTTACTATTTGAGCACTTAATTTCTCAAATTCTGTCTTTGCTTCCTTTATGTTCAGAATATTTAGTTGGAACTTGGAACTATATTATATTTTAATTGAGATCTAGCCCTCATTTGGTAACAATTTTTTTACTCCAAAAAATTGATTTTTTTGCCGTTATTTCATTATTCCAACCATCATTTTTGGATGGTTTCTCAAAATTCTCCTTCTATGAAACTCATTAATTTAATTTTTCTGAAGATTAAATAAAAAAAAAAAAA
>NW_019264482.1:2871-6967 GCF_002742605.1 Olea europaea var. sylvestris | reverse complement strand
GGCATGCAATATTGGACACAATCATATTGTCTAATGAAAAAAATCTTAGCTTCTTCTCCGTTTTTAGTACTATGTAGTGCTATACAATTCTTTCTACCAAATATGCCTCAAGTGATGGGGATTTGGAGATTCTATCAAACTCCTCTTCAGAAAATTTGTTTCCCTAGAGTAGATAGTTTTCAAACGTTGAATTCTTTCGCATTGCAATAGGTGTCTTCCATTCTGTGCTTGATAGAAACAGGCTAGCTGTAAATCAATATCGGGTTATTCTTTGTCTTTGTATTATTTCTCAACAGATTCTTGGTGAAACATTATAACTAGGGGATTTCAAGTATTATCAGACCCTCATGTAAAAACGAAAAGAAAAGAGAAATTCTCAAATTTCTTCGGCGATCTTCAACTCATTGTTATCTGTTTGATGTTTGCGTGCCTGTCGCTGAATTATATTTTGAAATATAGTCATATTAATTGAACATGATGGGCAATACTTGAGCTGATACTCATTTTTATGCCAATAGTTAGTCGTATTTGTTAGGTTCCCATAATTATAAAGCAACTAGTTTGATTGCTTGCCATGCCTATATGCGACTTATGGTCCATTGGTTTCATGTAATGCTTATTTGGTAGTACTTTTAAAAGTTCATACGATGTGAGTCTTATGGAATATGTAAATAATAAGTGAATAGTAAGTTGTTGGTTGGTCATGCTAAAGGTGTATATAAAAAATATGTTTGACTCGCTTAATTATTCCATGTGGATAATTTAAATATTGCCAAACATAACCTAAGATGATTTAAAGCATTAGTTTAAACTTAGTCAAGCATGCTCGTAAATCATTGTGTCAGTACGATTTAATACTACATTTTCAAACATCAGCCGAGTGTACTTTCTGATGGTAATGAGAGTCCTCATACTTGAACTCAAGCTTTGATGGTCACTGCCACTGGTCCCAGAAAATGATACCCAATTCTTCTACAGGCCCCTTGGATTGTACAGGCCCCTTGGATTGTTTGCTTTTATAGCTCATTCAACTCAGAGGTGCCTAGATAGTGTAACTGACTGACGTTTCTTTCTCAGCAATTAGGACTTCTCTGGAACTAATACGAGGTTCTGCTTCTGGCATAATCATGTCCAGCTTATGGGGTCAAATAAGAAGATATACTTGAATATAAGGCCCGTTTGGTAGTCATTTTTTTTAAAATGCATTTTTCTTTCTCTTCTTTTCTACCATACATTCTTTATTAAATAATATTAAATGTTAATTAAAAATTTTTTCTTATTTTTCAACCACACATTTCACATCAATTTACCATTCTAAAATACATTCTTACAAAAAAAAATGACTATCAAACACCAAGTTTCATTAATTAAATATCAAATATCACCAGTCAAATCATCGTTTCCAGAAAATTACAAGAAATTGAAGTTATACTTGAGTTCTATTTGATACAACTGCTCTTCGTTACCTAATTGTGCTGAGCCATCTACGTCACACATTGATAAACTGCTTATTTTTTCGTTTTGTTTTTGGACGAAATTATGTTTATCAAGACTTTTCCTATAGCAGAAAGGAAGTTTTCCCTTCTGAATTTTGTTCTGAAGCCAAATAAGAATTTGCTGCCGTTTGAGATGAAGGAGCAGATGAATTCATCACTATTTGGAATGATTACTCCATAGGGAGAACTTAAAACTGAGCGATAGTACTGGTCGAGTTTAGATGGGGGTGGTGTACGTATTTCAGAAATCCCTTCGAGCATCTGCACAACTTTTCCCATCATAGTTCTAAGAGATGGTTGCCCTTGGATGCACCAAAAGCCTATTCGAATTGTTCTTATAGCTTGTTCTATGTCGACCTCGTGTCTAAGAAGCCTTTTATCAAGAATTGCCTCGATGTTGCCCTTCTCAAACTCTTCATATGCCCACAACGAAAGCTTTTTGTGATTAGTCTCGGTCGAAACTTCAAAATTCTTTCTCCCACTTATGATTTCTAACAACACCATTCCATAACTATAAACATCAGCTTTTATATTGACCAGAAGATTTGCTAGCGATTCCAGTAGCAAGTATCCTCTTGTCCCCCTCACAGACAGTATCGTCCGGTGTCTCTGCCCATTCGTGTTTATGAGTCGTGCTAGGCCAAAATCCGAGATCTTAGCATTATAATTTTCATCTAAGAGAATATTTTCGGGTTTTATATCAGAATGAACAATACAGTCACGACATTCCTCGTGAAGGTAGGTAATCCCTTTTGCAGTTCCAAGTGCAATGTTATATCGATATCTCCAATATAGAACTTCCCTACATGACTGCTCATCCGAAGTAAAGAGGAACTTATTTAGAGAACCGTTTTTCATGAACTCATATACCAATAACCTATGACGCCCTTCGCTGCAGAATCCTAATAGTCTTACCAAATATAAATGGTGAGTACTGTAGGTAAATATTAGAGAATCAAATCAAACCGAAGGCCTGTGTATTCACAGTTGAATTCGCCACCTCACCGAAGTGTAAAAGGTTTTGATCGGTATTCGATTCCCAGGATACAATCGGTTGTCGGTTCATGCTGCACTACGTTAACCGCCTGCGAACTAACTGTGATATACTTTATCTCACAAAGAAATTATAAGCACAAGGAAGAACTTGAAAGTGAGAAAAAGAAGATTGTTGCTTAGAGGAAGAAGCTTGCATTTCACTTGTGATTTTCCAACCTAGAGAGACTCCTATTTATACTAATGGAGGAAAATCTAGCTCATTAATCAAGGAGTTAAACCATTCATTGATAAAGGAGTTAAAAACATGAAGGGACTTGAGTTACAACATATGAAGAGACTTCTATTCAATATTGAGTTACAACATATGAAGAGACTTCTATTCAATATTTTTCATTCAATTCTAACAATCCCCCACATGAATAAAAAATGGAAACTAAGACTCAAGAGGAAAGATAGAGTAAAACGAATCAATCCTGCATAGGATAGGTATCATTTAGCTTTGAACCTTCCCTTGTGAAACCTATTGGGAATTACTAGCAGACCAGTGGACCTAATCCTTGAACTGTTTCGTCATTTGTGTAAACTAAGACAATAGATCTCACACAGGACCATTCTAGTCACAACATAGTGCTTATTGTTGTGTTCGTTTTGACCATGAACACGTCGCCTGGTTTTGCAAGTGTTTTTTCAAGGATGTAGCCTTGCCAATCCTTATAGAAGTGACCCCACTTCACACTCACATAGGTGACTCTTAACTCAGTTTTTCACAACAACGCTTAATGGTCATTAAAAGCATAGCTTAACCTGCATCTTCCAATCACTGTGAGCTCCATAGGAATGAGCAGAAGGAGAACATTCTCAGTGATTTCACAGATATACATGTTTTAGTTGTCCCTTTGAACATAGATCCTGGGATCTCCATTCAGCTAGGTTGGGTTTCCACCATGATACATTTCAACGTCATAGGCTGTAAGCCCATTCCCCTCGATACTTTTACAACTAGCTCTCGAGTTAGTCATTTGGTTAGCGGATCCACAATATTATCCTTTGACTTCACGTAGTCCAGAGTGATAATACCTTGTGAGAGTAGTTGTCGAATGGTATTGTGTCGTCTTCGAATATGGCGAGACTTACCATTATACATATTGCTTTGTGCCCTGCCAATTGTTGATTGATTATCGCAATAAACACAAATTGATGGCACATGCTTTGACCATCTTGGAATATCCTCAACAAACTGGCGGAGCCACTCTACTTCTTCAGTTGCTTTGTCCAAGCGATGAACTCTGATTCTATTATAGATCTCAAGATGCAAGTCTGTTTGGACGATTTCCAACAGACAGCTGCACCATCAAGAGTGAAGACATATCCACTAGTAGACTTGGTATCTGACATATCTAATATCCAATTTGCATTAGCATACCCTTCGATTACTGCAGGGTATCTAGAATAGTGCAGTCCAAAATCACGAGTGAGCCTTAAATAATGTAGCACTCTAAAAATGGCTTTCCAGTGGACAGTACCTAGGTTACTCGTGTAGTGACTCTATCTACTAACTGAGTATGCTATATCCGGTCTCGTACAAGTCATTAAATACATTAAAC
>NW_019264482.1:0-2057 GCF_002742605.1 Olea europaea var. sylvestris | reverse complement strand
AATCGATTTCACTTTTGATGGCTTCTTTCCACAAATGACCATCTGGAGAAGATATAGCTTCTTTATAGCTTTGAGGATCATTCTCCATCAAATATGTGAGAAAATCAGGGCCAAACGTCTTAGAAGTTTTGGTCATTTTGCTCCGTCTAGGCTCATCCCCACCTTCTTCAACTGGATCTTTACTGCTGCCAGAAGCAGAAGATTCCATTGTCCGTTTAATAGGAGTTAACTGTTTAGGAGACTTACAAGAAAATATATTCTCAAAGAATTGTGCATTCCTAGACTCCATAATCGTGTTCGAATGAATATTAGGTACATTCGAATAATGCACAAGGAACCTATATGCACTACTATTTTGTGCATAATCAGTGAACACACAATCAACTGTCTTAGGTCCAATCTTGACCTTCTTAGGAGGAGGCACAACAACTTTAGCAAGACACCCCCACATTCGTAAGTATTTATATAAAGGTGTCTGATTTGTTCAAAGTTCATACGGAGTCTTATCCATATTCTTTCTTAACACTTTATTCAAGACGTAATTTGCGGAAAGAATACCTTCTCCCCACATGTTCTGTGGTAATCTAGAACTAATTAACATAGCATTTATCATTTCCTTTAAAGTTCTATTCTTACGCTCAGCAATTCCGTTCTGCTGAGGTGAATAAAGTGTAGTAGTTTGGTGAATTATTCCATGTTTAGCACAAAATTCACCAAACGGTGATTCATATTCACCACCACGATCACTCTGTAGCACCTTTATTTTCTTACTAAGTTGATTTTCAACTTCATTCTTATAAAGAATGAATTTATCGATAGCTTCATCTTTGCTTTTAAGCAAGTACACATAACAATATCTCGTGCTATCGTCGACAAAAGTGATAAAATACTTATTATCACCTCGTGTTTGGACAGATTTCAAGTCACATACATCACTGTAGACTAGTCCCAATGGCTCGATACTTCTTTCAATACTTTGAAATGAAAACCTAATAAGCTTAAATTCAACGCATGTTTCACATTTATTATTTGAATCAATTTGAAACCTAGGCAAGTAATTTAGTTTACTTAGTCTACGTAAAGCATTGTAATTTACGTGACCTAATCTACCATGCTATAGATTAGGAGACTCAAGCAAGTAAACAGAAGAAGTTTTCTCATTACTCATAACAGTTGGGGTTACAGCAATTACAGTCAATTTAAACAGGCCATCAGTCATATAGCCTTTCCCAACATAAACTCTTATTTTGGTAATCACCAGCTTATCCGCCTCAAAGACCATGCGGAACCCATTCTTGCTCAGAAGAGATCTAGAGACTAGATTCTTGCGAATCTCTGGCACATACAACACATTAGTCAGAGTAAGCTCCTTGCCAGATGTCATCTTTAGGATCACCTTGCCTTTACCAATCACTTCAGAAGTTGCAGAGTTTTCCATGAACAACTTTTCACCATTTCTAACTGGTGCAAAAGTAGTGTGCTCCTGTTGGGGTAGACATGGCAAGTGGTCCCAATGTCCAGCCACCACTCCTTTGGGTTAGACCCCACCAGGTTAACCTCATTAATCACCGCTGTGAGGTTTAGCTCAGACATTTCATCTGAGAGATGATCTGTCTCATTTCCAACCATATTAGCCTGAGGACGCTGCTTATTATCTCTCCGAGGCTGACGACAGTCTGCTGATCGATACCCAACTTGGTCACAAATAAAGCACTTTCTATTGAACTGGAACTTAGGTTTCTTTCCTACCCCACCTGCAGGCTTCAACTGAGACCCTTTTGTAGCTTGTTTTTTATCTTTTCGATTTTCGTTACCCTGTTTGACTTTAAAGGAGTGAACTTTCTTAATACCAGAACTTTGGCTGTACTCCAATACATTAGCCTTCTCAGAGTAAGAATTCTCTGACTTACGTTCAGCCCATTTGTTATCCTCCTCAATGCACAGCTTGATAATTAAATCCTCGAAAAATATCTATTTCCTCTTATGCTGCAAACAGCTTTTGAAAGCCTTCCACTGAGAAGGTAGCTTGTGAATAGCAGTAGCCACCTATAGAGATT
>NW_019264481.1:10926-12282 GCF_002742605.1 Olea europaea var. sylvestris | reverse complement strand
TCACAGCATGTATAAGGCGAGCTTATGCATCATAAAACTGTCGCTATTGAACTAATTATGCACTTCCCTAGTTTATCAAAGATCATAAATGTGTACAGCACAGCATCATAGCTAACTAAGCAACAGTTAACAATATCCTAATTTTATTTCATTGCAGTTCCACTCAACTCAGGGACATATATTATGTGCTGAGTACCATGACTCGGGGATTATGGTGTGCCTAAAACCAAGCTGAAAATGTCATATTATCTTTAACTTTACTTTTTCATCCTGCAGATCTGGTCTAATTTATTATGCATAGTACGGTCATCAAAGAGGAATTACTAGACACTTGTCTATTTCGAAAAAAAAACAAATTAAAGATTTGCACAACCAATAAGATTTCCTAGAAATGCAAAATAAATAGATGGTTGGTAGGTGGGACAGACATAATTAGATAGGATAAAATAAAAATTAAATAGCAGCCTCTTATCGAATAGAACGTACATGCATTGAATGAAATATTAATTAGAAAACCATTGTCAAAACTAAAGCGATGATAGCAAGAACGATAGTAATTATAAGTTTATATGTCGGGTCAAAGTAATCTCAGAAGACAACATAAAATGCACATATTACACATTAAAAACAATACTTCTACTTTTACTTTTGATTTCCTAATTTGGTAATAAAATTATGCTTCTTATACCAGTAGGAGATTAGAAGCTAAAACAGTAACTTAGATCCTGATACACTGTGTCAGATCCAATTTAAGAAAGAAAATATAACAGCAAACCATAGGAAAACTTGCCTGGAAAATTTCAACTTTGAATGAAAAAAGACCCACTGCTTTTAATGCCTGGTTAGTTATTTTATTTTGCACTACCAGTATCAGCCGACTTAAGGTGTCTCTGTTAACTATCTGAGTTGCAATCGCACGGATGACATTTACTTTAACTATTTGCGGTCCACAGAAGATAACTAAAACCTGCAACCAAGATATGAATTTCTGAATTAATTCAAATGCAGCTGAAAATATATAATGGCAGATTTCAAGAGAAGCAATTAAATCTCCAAGGTTCACTGAAAATAATGTATAGAAAAGGAAACTAGGGCGAAAATAAGTACAGATAAATTGAGAGAAAGGTGTGCAACAAGTGTAGACTTAAAGGAGCTCCCATTTAGAAGAGCAATGTAATCTTAATAGAGCGCTCCATAAATAGGACAAAAAGACTGAAATTAACACCATCTGACGTTGTTATAAAAGATTTATTTTTTTGGACTTATAGAAGATATAGATCAAATGGTAGGCCAAAAAATCATTTATTGTTGTGGTACATTTATGGTATCGCCTAGCTCACGTCAACTAGATTACTT
>NW_019264481.1:0-1426 GCF_002742605.1 Olea europaea var. sylvestris | reverse complement strand
GATGGTTTCGTCCTCAAATAGAAAATAATACTCTAATAAAACCCCTTTCCATCTCATACGTACACTGATCATTCACACACTCTCCATCTTCTTCTCTTTGCAATTTTTTGGCCCTTTGCCCATTACCTTGGCATAAAACTCTTCAAATTAGTTTAGTGTGGTTTTCTCCTGACGACCAGTTTCGTGTATGGTTCATGTTTAGAAAACGTTACTAGTTTTCTTGAGCAGTTTCAATTTGATCAATAAAAAAGTTGCTTATTTTTATTTATATATCAAATTACAAAACTGTCAGATCAAACGCAGGGGTTGATCCCAATCCAGAAACATAAAATTCTCTTTTACTCCATCAATCAACACCAATACAAATACAAGGAAACACTGTTAGGCTTCTAGACGAAGCTATCATATAAAGAAATCAATAAGAACACCCAGTCTCCAAGAACAAGCCTTTGCATGCCATGTTTCTACCTAAACTGATCCAAGACACGATGGTTTCTGTTCATTGCGTCTAAATAGTTACCTCGACACATGCCAATACCTTCAAATAGTTTTAAAATCCAGAACCTGTTCAAAAAAGTTTCTGCATACCGAGCAATTGGCGACCCTGGATACTGTCCCATGAACCAACTTTGTTAAGAAATAGAAAACAGTGTATATGGTGAAGTTTATAATAACTTTTAAGCTAGGCAAATATGCTCAGTATATACGGGAATAATGCTGAGAACAAGAACAGAAGAAATTAAACAGCTGCAGGAAGTGTACCCTTTAAATTCTTCAATCGCTGCCAAAATCTTCATAATTCAAGCCCTCTGATATTGTGTTCAGCCTCTCAATATCTGGTTACAAGTAGGTTACTGATATTAGTTATATCCTTGATATTCCAAAAGAAATAATGTAGAATATCAAAAACTTTACCTTGATATTCCCCCAGAACACTAGGATCCATGAAGATTGTATCGGTTCCAAGAAATGGAGATCTAGAATAGCTCTCTAAAATATCTGAAAAGGGTAAATCATACAAATCATAAATATGAAAAATAAAATACCCGTGCATAAGAACCAAGGAGTTCCCTAGATTCACAGTAACATGTTTGGTAAGCTTAAAAGTCACTCTTTAAGTAACCTTTTTATTTGCCAAATATGTTTAAGCTCTTCTAGAAGGAACTTTTTTTCCTGATATTTTTAGTTCAAAAACTAACTTTTTCAAAAGTCTTTACTTTAAATGTACTACTTTTATTAAGCTTAGGCAACATACTTAAGACTGTCAAGCCATTGAATTTACACACACATCCAGTGCATGCGCATCAGAGTGTAGAGAGAGAGGGAGAGAGAGAGAGAGAGAACTAACCAGTACTATTAGAGAAATCAGCTGTCAAGTCAGATAAACTTAAGTTTCTGGGAATCTGTCCCAAGAATCCAAATGAAC
>NW_019264480.1:10368-12283 GCF_002742605.1 Olea europaea var. sylvestris | reverse complement strand
AGTTTAATTTATAGTCATCACTTAAAACCAATTTTCAAACAACAACTTAAGTCGATTTTCATCTTTCTTCTGAGTGATAACTTTAACTTCTATTTGGTTAAACTGATTTTGCTTCGGTTTAACTTCCTCTACTCCTCGGATCTTGATTTGTTAGTTTATCTTCTGTGTTGTGTAAAAAAAATGAATACGGTTAACAATACTAGCACTACTTCAAATGATACTTCGAATATGAGAACTTTGGAAGAAATTTTTCCTAACTTTGTTCTATAGTTGTGATTCCTCTGGTTGCGATTGCTCCTCCCACAGTTCATACAAATTCCGTTTTCTATGGAGATAAATTGGAGTAAGTTCATTGGGGTTGATTTCAAGAGATGGCAACAGAAAAATATTATTCTATCTCATGACCCTAAACTTGGCAAAGTTTTTAATTGAAGATGCTCCTACCGTGCAAGAAGGAGAAAATAATAGGGCTTCGTTGATAGCATTGGATGCTTGGAAACATTTAGACTTCTTATGCAAGAATTACATATTGAATGGGTTGGACAACACGTTCTATAACGTATATAGTTTCAAGAAATCTACGAAGAAATTATGGGAATCCTTAGAGAGGAAATACAAGACTCAAAACTAAGAATTTCATCGTGGGAAAGTTCTTGGACTACAAATGGTAGATTCAAAGATTTTCATCAGTCAAGTACAAGAATTGCAGGTAATTCTGCATGACATTTCTACCGAGAACATGTCTCTAAGTGAATCAATTCAAGTGGCTACAATTATCGAGAAACTTTCACTCATGTGGAAGGATTTCAAGAATTATCTCAAGCATAAACGCAATGAGATGAATATTGAAGAACTCATCGTCTGATTGAGAATTGGAGAAGATAATCAAAATTTGGACAAGCGTGTTGGGAATCATATACCACGGGCTAAGGCTAAGGCTAAGGCTAATGTAGTGGGAATTAAATAATAAGAACAAGAAGATGAAGCATTCCGTCGAATTCTCCAAAAAGAACGTAAAGAAGTTCAATGGTAATTGCTATAAT
Organism: Olea europaea var. sylvestris; assembly: GCF_002742605.1. Classification (NCBI taxonomy): domain Eukaryota; kingdom Viridiplantae; phylum Streptophyta; class Magnoliopsida; order Lamiales; family Oleaceae; genus Olea; species Olea europaea. The sequence goes on along the minus strand of NW_019264480.1, from coordinate 11,240 downwards.
TATGGAAAGGATGGGCATCGCTCTATTGGTTGTCGCATGCCTAAGAAGCAAGTCCAAGTGAATATCACCGAATCGGATGCCATATCAGATATATACCTAACGGCAATTATTTCAGAATGCAACAATTTTGTAAATTCCATAGATTGGTGGGTGGATATGGGTGTTACCTGTCATATTTGTGCCAACAAAGGAATGTTCTCATCCTACACTCCAACTGATGGTGGGAAGTTGTTCATGGAAAACTCTTTAAGCTCAAAGGTTGAAGGACAAGGCAAAGTAATTTTAAAAATGACATGGAGCAAGGAACTTAGCCTTAACAACATTCTTCATGTATCGAATATTCGTAAAAATTTAGTGTTGGGTTCCATGTTAAGTAAAACTGGCTTTAAATTAGTTTTTGTATCTGCTCAGTTTATACTTACAAAGAGTAATATGTATGAGGGCAAATACTAAGTAAGAGATGGATTATTCAAGATGAATGTCCTTATCATTGTACCAAATAAACCAAGGAATAAACTATCTTCTTCTTCTTATATTCCCAAGTCATTTAATTTATGGCATCATAGATTAGAACATGCAAACTTTAATTCTATATGCAAGTTAATGAATTTAAGTTTATTATCAAGTGTGCATTTTAATGTAAATAGAAAAAAAATGTGAAATTTGTATAGAAGTTAAGTTAGCCAAAGTACCATTTCCTTTGGTTTACGAAGCACAACATCTTTGGAACTTATTCACACAGATATATGTGATTTAAAGTTTGTTCAAATAAAAGATGGTAAAAAGCATTTCATCATGTTCATAAATTATTGCACAAGATACTGTTATGTATACTTGTTGAAAAGTAAAGATGAAGCTTTGAAAGTGTTTAA
>NW_019264480.1:0-1039 GCF_002742605.1 Olea europaea var. sylvestris | reverse complement strand
AAAAAAAAAAAAAAAAAAAAAAAAAAAAAAAAAAGTTAAATATTTTCAGTTTTTCATTGAGTTTTATATTATTATTTCTAGAAAACTGCAATTCTAAACGACTATATGTTAGTATTTAACTCTGGATACAGCCTATGCCAAATTTAACCTGAAAACTCTGTTGTACCAAACTGAGTGAAGAGTCATGTGAAACAAATCATACTTTACAGGCTCAGCATGCCAAAGAAAATGTTTCTGTACCTGTTTCACGCCATTTAACATCTCGAGATATTTCTCTTCAGGAATAGATAGCAGTATGCTCTTCAAATTTGGAATATCCTTTTCTAAGATGAAAACAGCAAAGGATTCCCAGTTCAAAACCTCAAAAAATGGAGGTATGTAGTTGTCAGATATAATTACCGGGACACATTCGAAGAAAATGGATTCCACAACTCGGGGGCTGTGCACTGCAAAACCTCGGGCGCAAATGCAATACTTGCTGCTCTTCATATGCTCAATGTAATTCTTGTTTCCCTTGACATGAGGCAGACGATCGAAAATTCTCATGTCAGGATCTTTTCCCCAATGTTTCAGGAGAATTGGACGGGCTCGACCGTGCATGTAACCGGAAAAAAAGGCGAGGATTGGCCTTTTGATGGCAGCTTCGCCTCCAATATCTTTGAGAGGATTCTTGGCTGATCGAACATTTACAGTAGGAAGAGAAACATCCTTGCCGATGACAAAGCCTATTTTGATATCAGCATTGCACAGTGCTCTTAGGCAACTTAGCATACGCCCTCTTGTTTCAGCAGGAGCCTAAGGAACTTCTAATCAGTCATAGATCCCAATTCCATAGAAAACGATCTATAAATTTAAGTTATATGGCAATTCAAATTTTGAGTACTCAAGGAGGGGGAGTAAGTTGCTCAAACTCGATTTTTTATCATAAACAAGTTCAAAGAAGTACACAATTTCAACTCATTTATTGTTTGAGGCCGAGCTTGAGCTACCTTTTCACTAGCTGAATTTGAGTTGACCTCGAGTAGGTTATTTATACATT
>NW_019264479.1:10902-12283 GCF_002742605.1 Olea europaea var. sylvestris | reverse complement strand
TAGAACATGACTAAACCCATTAAATACCTGATCTATATCCTCGCAAACAGCAAGCTCCTCATGACCGTAAGGATATCTATTCCATAATTTCATCAACATTACTACATTACTTAGGGAAAAAGGAGCTCCATGAAACCACGTAATTTCAATACTTGAAAATGGTAAAATTCAATGCAAAAGTCCTTACAGTAATCCGAAATTAGAGTACAATTTGCGACGCTCATCTCGAGTAAGCTCAGTGCCAATGCTGAATATTACAATTAAAGGTATATGACAGGGTCAGAAAATAAGGTACCAACTAAGAGTATAATTCAGAAAAACAAATTCACACTACAGAACCTGTTTATAGTGATATTAACTGCCCTTCTGTCAGCCTCAAAAGCTAGGATGTCACACATAATCTCTGCAGTGGCACCACCAATTTTCTATTTTAAAGATTTCACATTAGAGTCGAGTCCAAAACAGGGGGATACACTTCCCAGACGGAAGAAAAGGAAATTCTTTTAAAACTCCAAAATAAAACCTTTACCTGACAAAATCTGTAGAAATCCTCAAGGTATGCTTTGTAGAGAGTATTCCTCATAATTTCAATATTCATGTCATCCAAGTCCTGCAAGAATGTCCTTATGAGTGAAAAGCAGACAGACAAAAACCTTTAGATAACAAAGATAGGCCCCATATTATTTCACTTCAGATAACAAAGATCTGACATACATACATCTACATGAGATATATTCTTAAATATATAAAACCATTAACAGTTGAGCTTCATGGTGAGAAGACCATGAGTAGTATAACTATGATGATAAAAATGTAACATGGAGCAGGCAAAATTTTCAATTACCACACAGCAAAGTTATGTGCTGCAACCAATACCTCTGAAGTGATGCATTCAGAAAAGTAGGGAGCCAGAGGTGTATCAACAAGCACCAGTCTGTAAAGCTCCCTCATATTTTGGGCGACTGCGAGAGTAGCGATGCTGTGGAAATGAATGGAAAAAATCTATTTTATTACCACTTGCATTTTGCACAAAATGTTGGATTCCGAATTTCAGATAAACTACCTGTCAAACATTCCCAGAGGATGGCATTTCTCCAACAATTCCTGAACATCTCTCTCATGCAAAGTTCCCGTAACAATTAGCACAACATTGTCGATCATGTGACCGTATCTAAAAATTAAACAGCATAACCAGGTAATATGACTATCACAGTATACCAGAAAGTAACTAGTGCCCAAGTGCTTTGCACTAAGATTCAACTCTACCCACACGACAAATCAAAGGATGATCATATATTGGATAGATATAATCCCCTGGACCTATCTCAAGCTTAACATGCTACCATAATTTGAACAGCGTAGTTAAATACTCTGCACTTAC
>NW_019264479.1:0-1585 GCF_002742605.1 Olea europaea var. sylvestris | reverse complement strand
TTGACATGGCAATAAAAAATTTTCCTTCTGTTTTACTATGAATTATCTGAGGCATTATTTTTGCCGTGACTTACTGTAAGTTCCAAGGTAGAGGTACTTATTTCCGTAAACTCTTCCTATCCTAGCTTCCCACCTTCCATTGTGATGATGTCTGCATTTTTTTGCCATTGATGTGTTTAGCGTAATTCCCCAAAATCTTCAATAATGAAATTAATTTCTTATGTAGTACTCATATTATACCTGGCAACTCCTCTGTACTTTGATATCCCTCTTGAAAATCCACTGCTTTTTCTGCAGTAAAGAAAATATATTTAGTTTGCATCCATTTATTGCTCGAAATCCTTAATTATGTCAAATAAGATAGTGAAATATTACCTTCTTAGTGAGGCCAAGTACTCTTCTTTCGTGACAGTCTGCATTATTTCAATTTCCTTCTCGTAATCAGATATCTGCAGAAAATATCAGTGAATTCATTAGTCTGGAGGTTGCATTTCGCATTAACAGAGTTCGATATGAGCATATCCCAGTTGATAATCATACAGGAAAATTGGTAAATGTCGATGTCCCCCAATACTTGAGTGCAGCTAAATCATATGCTCTCGCTGCAGCTTCTTCTTCATCAAATGCCCCTGAGAAAAATTAATAAATCAATGCACTTGTCTTAACAATTCTCACTTTGATACATGTACACATTTTGGTAAAATTATACTCACCAAGATAAACTGTTCATTTAGAGTTTTGCAGTCCAGAGTACAGTCCATAGAAGAAAACAGAAGATTTCATGTCAGGCACCAGCATTGATTAGAAATATAGCTGAAAATAGTGGCGAACGAGACCAAGTAAGTTACCTTGTTTTCCCTTTTTCTTCTGAGTTACATTCCACGAGAGTTTGTCCCACAAGTGTGCTTCATATCGACCTGTCAATTTATGCTTGCTTACACCTCGGAATCTTGAACTTCTCTTCACTGTTGTTGGAGCAGTTGGATCGACTTCTTGTTTGATCAGTCGACCTTCACAGCTGATTGCAGCAGCAGTAGAAGCCGTTTCATGTCTTCTGCGCTTAATATTCCTTGGTTCAGGTGACAGATCACTGTCTATATTGCGCATTTGACGCCTTCTTGCATTCTCATCGCGCTTTATCATTGTCAATGCCATATTTAATTGCTCCATTTATGCTGATTGCTTGTTACTGTCTAAGAATGTAATGCACTTTCGTTTGTGTATTTATAACCTTTTTCGTCTTTTGGCTTTATTATTAGACCGAGACAGGAATGCCGATGAAAACAAGGGAAACGATCCTTGGCGCAAGCATAACAGGAAAAAACCAGTTTGCATCCCCATTTTTGTTTTTTTCCCTATGTGAGACAAGAAGCAGCATAGGAAAATTCAGAGACAGCATAAGAAGTCACAGTCGTGCATTTTCTTGGATTCTTCTTCATTCATTTATTTGTTGTAAATGAATGTGGGATACGATGATTTCGAGGGAATCAACTCTTTAACATTGTGCTTCAAAAACATACTTATTTTGACAAAATATTAGAATATCATCAAAATAAAGTAACTTGATTATAAGTAAATTTACATC
>NW_019264478.1:10819-12284 GCF_002742605.1 Olea europaea var. sylvestris | reverse complement strand
TCGTGACGGTGTCGGAATCGGCTAAAATTTGACTGATTGATGGGAAACAAAAATCACGCCGGGGGCAATTTCGTCATTTTTCGAGACGGTGTCGGAATGGGCTCAAATTTGACTGATTGATCGGAAACAAAAATCGCGTCGGAGGCAATTTCGTAATTTTTCGCGACGGTGTCGGAATCGGCTAATTTGACTGGTTCATGGGAAACAAAAATCGCGCCGGGGGCGATTTCGTCATTTTTCGCGAGGTTTCGAAATGGGCTCAAATTTGACCGATTGATCGAAAAAAAATCGCGCCGGGGGCAATTTCATCATTTTTCGCAACGGTGTTGGAATCGTCTAAAATTTGACTGATTGATGGGAAACAAAAATCACGCCGGGGGCAATTTCGTCATTTTTCGAGACGGTGTCGGAATGGGCTCAAATTTGACTGATTGATCGGAAACAAAAATCGCGTCGGAGGCAATTTCGTAATTTTTCGCGACGGTGTCGGAATCGGCTAAAATTTGACTGATTGACGGGAAACAAAAATCGCGTCGTGGGCGATTTCGACATTTTTCGCGACGGTGTCGAAATGGGCACAAATTTGACCGATTGATCGAAAAAAAAATCGCGCCGGGGGCAATTTCGTCATTTTTCGCAACGGTGTTGGAATCGTCTAAAATTTGACTGATTGATGGGAAACAAAAATCGCGCCGGTGGCAATTTCGTCATTTTTCTCGACGGTGTCGGAATCGGCTAAAAATCGACTGATTGATGGGAAACAAAAATCGCGCCTGGGGCAATTTCGTCATTTTTCGAGACGGGGTCGGAATGGGCTCAAATTTGACTGATTGATCGCAAACAAAAATCGCGCCGGAGGTAATTTCGTAATTTTTCGCGACCGTGTCGGAATCGGCTAAAATTTGACTGATTGATGGGAAACAAAAATCGCGTCGGGGGCGATTTCGTCATATTTCGCGACGGTGTCGGAATGGGCTCAAATTTGACTGATTGATCGCAAACAAAAAGCGCGCCGGAGGTAATTTCGTAATTTTTCGCGACCGTGTCGGAATCGGCTAAAATTTGACTGATTGATGGGAAACAAAAATCGCGCCGTGGGCGATTTCGTCATTTTTCGCGACGGTGTCGGAGTCGGCCAAACTTTGACTGATTGATGGGAAACAAAAATCGCGTCGGGGGCGATTTCGTCATATTTCGCGACGGTGTCGGAATGGGCTCAAATTTGACTGATTGATCGGAAACAAAAATCGCGCCGGGGGCAATTTCGTCATTTTTCGCGACGGTGTCGAAATCGTCTAGAATTTGACTGATTGATGGGAAGCAAAAATCGCGCCGGGGGCAATTTCCTCACTTTTCGTGACGGTGTAGGAATCGGCTAAAATTTGACTGATTGAAGGGACGTCGTGGGCGATTTCGTCATTTTTCGCGACGGTGTCGAAATGGGCTCAAATTTGACTGATTGATC
>NW_019264478.1:10057-10673 GCF_002742605.1 Olea europaea var. sylvestris | reverse complement strand
TCGGAGTCGTCTAAAATTTGACTGATTGATGGGAAACAAAAATCACGCCAGGGGCGATTTCGTAATTTTTCGCGACGGTGTCGAAATGGGCTCAAATTTGACCGATTGATCGGAAACAAAAATCGCGCCGGGGCAATTACGTCATTTTTTGCGACGGTGTGGGAATCGTCTATAATTTGACTGATTGATGGGAAACAAAAATCGCGCCGGGGGCAATTTCGTCATTTTTCGTGACGGTGTCGGAATCGGCTAAAATTAGACTGATTGATGGGAAACAAAAATCGCGCCGGGGTCAATTTCGTCATTTCGTCATTTTTCGCGACGGTGTCAGATTGGGCTCCAGTTTGACTGATTGATCGCAAACAAAAATCGCGCCGGAGGTAATTTCGTAATTTTTCGCGACCGTGTCGGAATCGGCTAAAATTTGACTGATTGATGGGAAACAAAAATCGCGCCGGGGGCGATTTCGTCATTTTTCGCGACGGTGTCGGAATCGGCTAAAATTTGACTGATTGACGGGAAACAAAAATCGCGTCGTGGGCGATTTCGTCATTTCTTGCGACGGTGTCGGAATGGGCCCAAATTTGACTGATTGATCGGAAAAAAAATCGCGCCG
>NW_019264478.1:2642-6549 GCF_002742605.1 Olea europaea var. sylvestris | reverse complement strand
TTTCGCGACGGTGTCGGAGTCGGCTAAAATTTGACTGATTGATGGGAAACAAAAATCGCGTCGGGGGCGATTTCGTCATTTTTCGCGATGGTGTCGGAATGGGCTCAAATTTGACTGATTGATGGCAAACAAAAATCGCGCCAGGGGCGATTTCGTAATTTTTCGCGACGGTGTCGAAATGGGCTCAAATTTGACCGATTGATCGGAAACAAAAATCGCGCCAGGGGCAATTACGTCATTTTTCGCGACGGTGTCGGAATCGACTAAAGTTTGACTGATTGATGGGGAACAAAAATCGCGTCGGGGGCGATTTCGTCATTTTTCGCGACGGTGTCGAAATAGGCTCAAATTTGACTGATTGATGGAAAACAATAATCGCGCCAGGGCGATTTCGTAATTTTTCACGACGGTGTCGAAATGGGCTCAAATTTGACCGATTGATCGGAAACAAAAATCGCGCCAGGGCGATTTCGTAATTTTTCACGACGGTGTCGAAATGGGCTCAAATTTGACCGATTGATCGGAAACAAAAATTGCGCCAGAGGCGATTACGTCATTTTTCGCGACGGTGTGGGAATCGTCTATAATTTGACTGATTGATGGGTAACCAAAATCGCGCCGGGGGCAATTTCGTCATTTTTCGTGACGGTGTCGGAATCGGCTAAAATTTGAATGATTGACGGGAAACAAAAATCGCGTCGTGGGCGATTTCGTCATTTTTCGCGACGGTGTCGGAGTCGGCCAAAATTTGACTGATTGATGGGAAACAAAAATCGCGCCGGGGGTAATTTCGTCATTTTTGCGACGGTGTTGGAATCGTCTATAATTTGACTGATTGATGGGAAACAAAAATCGCGCCGGGGCAATTTCGTCATTTTTCGCGACGGTGTGGGAATCGTCTATAATTTGACTGATTGATGGGAAACAAAAATCGCGCCGGGGCAATTTCGTCATTTTTCGCGACGGTGTGGGAATCGTCTATAATTTGACTGATTGATGGGAAACAAAAATCGCGCCGGGGCAATTTCGTCATTTTTCGCGACGGTGTGGGAATCGTCTATAATTTGACTGATTGATGGGAAACAAAAATCGCGCCGGGGCAATTTCGTCATTTTTCGCGACGGTGTGGGAATCGTCTATAATTTGACTGATTGATGGGAAACCAAAATCGCGCCGGGGGCGATTTCGTCATTTTTCGCGACGGTGTCGGAGTCGGCTAAAATTTGACTGATTGATGGGAAACAAAAATCGCGCCGGGGGTAATTTCGTCATTTCTCGCGACGGTGTCGGAATCGGCTAAAATTTGACTGATTGATGGGAAACAAAAATCGCGTCGACGGCGATTTCGTCATTTTTCGCGACGGTGTCGAAATAGGCTCAAATTTGACCGATTGATCGAAAAAATGAGCCGGGGGCAATTTCCCCATTTTTCGCGACGGTTTTGGAATCGCCTAAAATTTGACTGATTGATGGGAAACAAAAATCGCGCCGGGGGCAATTTCGCCATTTTTCGCGACGGTGTCGGAGTCGGCTAAAATTTGACTGATTGATGGAAAACAAAAATTGCGCCGGGGGCGATTTCGTAATTTTTCACGACGGTGTCGAAATGGTCTCAAATTTGACCGATTGATCGGAAACAAAAATCGCGCCTGGGGCAATTACGTCATTTTTCGCGGCGGTGTCGAAATCGTCTAAAATTTAACTGATTGATGGGAAGCAAAAATCGCGCAGGGGGCAATTTCGTCATTTTTCGCGACGGTATCGGAATCGTCTAAAATTTGACTGATTGATGGGATGCAAAAATCGCGCCGGGGGCAATTTCGTCACTTTTCGTGACGGTGTCGGAATCGGCTAAAATTTGACTGATTGACGGGACGTCGTGGGCGATTTCGTCATTTTTCGCGACGGTGTCGAAATGGGCTCCAATTTGACCGATTGATCGGAAAAAAACGAGCCGGGGGCATTTCCTTATTTTTCGCGACGGTGATGGAATCGTCTAAAATTTGACTGATTGATGTGAAACAAAAATCGCGCCGGGGGCAAGTGACGGTTTTTTCGCGACGGTGTCGGAATCGGCTAAAATTTGACTGATTGATGGGAAACAAAAATCGCGCCGGGGGCGATTTCGTCATTTTTCGCGACAGTGTCGAAATGGGCTCAAATTTGACCGATTGATCGGAAAAAAAAACGCGCTGGGCGCAATTTCGTCATTTTTCGCGACGGTGTTGGAATCGTATAAAATTTGACTGATTGATGGGAAGCAAAAATCGCGCCGGGGGCAATTTCTTCATTTTTCGCGACGGTGTCGGAATCGGCTAAAATTTGACTGATTGATGGAAAACAAAAGTCGCGCCAGGGGCTATTTCGTAATTTTTCGCGACGTTGTCGAAATGCGCTAAAATTTGGCCGACTGTTCGGAAAAAAACGAGCCGGGGGCAATTTCCTCATTTTTCGCAACGGTGTTGGAATCGTCTAAAATTTGACTAATTGATAGGAAACAAAAATCACGCCGGGGGCAATTTCGTCATTTTTCGCGACGGTGTCGAAATGGGCTCAAATTTGACCGATTGATCGGAAACAAAAATCGCGTCGGGGGCAATTTCGTCATTTTTTGCGACGGTGTGGGAATCGTCTATAATTTGACTGATTGATGGGAAACAAAAATTGCGCCGGGGCCAATTTCGTCATTTTTCGTGACGGTGTCGGAATCGGCTAAAATTTGACTGATTGATGGGAAACAAAAATCGCGCCGGGGGCAATTTCGTCATTTTTCGAGACGGTGTCGGAACGGGCTCAAATTTGACTGATTGATCGGAAACAAAAATCACGCCGGAGGCAATTTCGTAATTTTTCGCGACGGTGTCGAAATCGTCTAAAATTTGACTGATTGATGGGAAGCAAAAATCGAGTTGGGGGCGATTTCGTCATTTTTCGCGATGGTGTCGGAATCGGCCAAAATTTCACTGATTGACGGGAAACAAAAATCGAGTTGGGGGCGATTTCGTCATTTTTCGCGACGGTGTCGAAAGGGGCTCAAATTTGACCGATTAATCGGAAAAAAACGAGCCGGGGGCAACTTCCTCATTTTTCGCAACGGTGTTGGAATCGTCTAAAATTTGACTGATTGTTGGGAAACAAAAATCGCGCCGGGGGCAATTTCGTCATTTTTCGCGACGGTGTCGGAGTCGGCTAAAATTTGACTGATTGATGGGAAACAAAAATCGCGCCGTGGGAAATTTCGTCATTTTTCGAGACGGTGTCGGAACGGGCTCAAATTTGACTGATTGATGGGAAACAAAAATCGCACCGGGGGCAATTTCGTCATTTTTCGCGACGGTGTCGGAATCGGCTAAAATTTGACTGATTGATGGGAAACAAAAATCGTGCCGGGGGCGATTGCGTCATTTTTCGCGACTGTGTCTTAGTCGGCCAAAATTTGACTGATTGATGGGAAACAAAAATCGCGTCGGGGGCGATTTCGTCATTTTTCGCGACGGTGTCGAAATAGGCTCAAATTTGACTGATTGATGGGAAACAAAAATCGCGTCGCGGCCGATTTCGATATTTTTCGCGACGGTGTCGAAATAGGCTCAAATTTGACTGATTGATGGGAAACAAAAATCGCGTCGCGGCCGATTTCGATATTTTTCGCGACGGTGTCGAAATAGGCTCAAATTTGACTGATTGATGGGAAACAAAAATCGCGTCGGGGGCGATTTCGTCATTTTTCGCGACGGTGTCGAAATAGGCTCAAATTTGACTGATTGATGGGAAACAAAAATCGCGTCGCGGCCGATTTCGATATTTTTCGCGACGGTGTCGAAATAGGCTCAAATTTGACCGATTGAAAGGTAACAAAAACCGCGCCGTGGGCAATTTCGTCATTTTTCGCGTCGGTGTCGGAATG
>NW_019264478.1:0-2514 GCF_002742605.1 Olea europaea var. sylvestris | reverse complement strand
AATTTGACTGATTGATGGGAAACAAAAATCGAGTCGGGGGCGATTTCGTCATTTTTCGCGACGGTGTCGAAATAGGCTCAAATTTGACCGATTGATCGGAAAAAAACAACCCGGGGGCAATTTCCTCATTTTTCGCGACGGTGTTGGAATCGTCTAAAATTTGACTGATTGATGTGAAACAAAAATCGCGCCGGGGGCAATTTCGTCATTTGTCGCGACGGTGTCGGAATCGACTAAAATTGGACTGATTGATGGGATGTAAAAATCGCGCCGGGGGCAATTTCGTCACTTTTCGTGACAGTGTCGGAATCGTCTAAAATTTGACTGATTGATGGGATGCAAAAATCGCGCCGGGGGCAATTTCGTCACTTTTCGTGACGGTGTCGGAATCGGCTAAAATTTGACTGATTGACGGGACGTCGTGGGCGATTTCGTCATTTTTCGCGACGGTGTCGGAGTCGGCTAAAATTTGACAGATTGATCGGAAACAAAAATCGCGCCAGGGGCGATTTCGTAATTTTTCGCGACGTTGTCGAAATGCGCTAAAATTTGGCCGACTGTGCGGAAAAAAAAAGCCGGGGGCAATTTCCTCATTTTTCGCAACGGTGTTGGAATCGTCTAAAATTTGACTAATTGATAGGAAACAAAAATCACGCCGGGGGCAATTTCGTCATTTTTCGCGACGGTGTCGAAATGGGCTCAAATTTGACCGATTGATCGGAAAAAAACGAGCCGGGGCAATTTCCTCATTTTTCGCAACGGTGTTGGAATCGTCTAAAATTTGACTAATTGATAGGAAACAAAAATCACGCCGGGGGCAATTTCGTCATTTTTCGCGACGGTGTCGGAGTCGGCTAAAATTTGACTGATTGATGGGAAACAAAAATCGCGCCGGGGGCGATTTCGTCATTTTTCGCGACGGTGTCGAAATGGGCTCAAATTTGACCGATTGATCGGAAAAAAACGAGCCGGGGCAATTTCCTCATTTTTCGCAACGGTGTTGGAATCGTCTAAAATTTGACTAATTGATAGGAAACAAAAATCACGCCGGGGGCAATTTCGTCATTTTTCGCGACGGTGTCGGAGTCGGCTAAAATTTGACTGATTGATGGGAAACAAAAATCGCGCCGGGGGCGATTTCGTCATTTTTCGCGACGGTGTCGAAATGGGCTCAAATTTGACCGATTGATCGGAAAAAAACGAGCCGGGGGCATTTCCTCATTTTTCGCGACGGTGTTGGAATCGTATAAAATTTGACTGATTGAAGGGAAGCAAAAATCGCGCCGGGGGCAATTTCTTCATTTTTCGCGACGGTGTCGGAATCGGCTAAAATTTGACTGATTGATGGAAAACAAAAATCGTGCCAGGGGCGATTTCGTAATTTTTCGCGACGTTGTCGAAATGCGCTAAAATTTGGCCGACTGTTCGGAAAAAAAAAGCCGGGGGCATTTTCCTCATTTTTCGCAACGGTGTTGGAATCGTCTAAAATTTGACTAATTGATAGGAAACAAAAATCACGCCGGGGGCAATTTCCTCATTTTTCGCGACGGTGTCGAAAGGGGCTCAAATTTGACCGATTGATCGGAAACAAAAATCACGCCGGGGGCAATTTCCTCATTTTTCGCGACGGTGTCGAAAGGGGCTCAAATTTGACCGATTGATCGGAAACAAAAATCACGCCGGGGGCAATTTCCTCATTTTTCGCGACGGTGTCGAAAGGGGCTCAAATTTGACCGATTGATCGGAAACAAAAATCACGCCGGGGGCAATTTCCTCATTTTTCGCGACGGTGTCGAAAGGGGCTCAAATTTGACCGATTGATCGGAAACAAAAATCACGCCGGGGGCAATTTCCTCATTTTTCGCGACGGTGTCGAAAGGGGCTCAAATTTGACCGATTGATCGGAAACAAAAATCGCGCCAGGGGCAATTTCGTCATTCTTCACGACGGTGTCGAAATCGGCTAAAATTTGACAGATTGATGGGAAACAAAAATCGAGTTGGGGGCGATTTCGTCATTTTTCGCGACGGTGTCGAAAGGGGCTCAAATTTGACCGATTGATCGAAAAAAAACGAGCCGGGGGTAACTTCCTCATTTTTCGCAACGGTGTTGGAATCGTCTAAAATTTGACTGATTGATGGGAAACAAAAATCGTGCCGGGGGCAATTTCGTCATTTTTCGTGACGGTGTCGGAATCGGCTAAAATTTGACAGATTGATGGGAAACAAAAATCGCGCCGGGGGCAATTTCGTCTTTTTCCAAGACGGTGTCGGAATCGGCTAAAATTTGACAGATTAATCGGAAACAAAAATCGCTCCGGGGGCAATTTCGTCATTTTTCGCGACGGTGTCGAAATCGCCTAAAATTTGACTGATTGATGTAAGCAAAAATCGCGCCGGGGGCAATTTCGTCATTTTTCGCGACTGTGTCTTAGTCGGCTAAAATTTGACTGATTGATGGGAAACAAAAATCGCGTCGGGGGCGATTTCGTCATTTTTCGCGACGGTGTCGAAA
>NW_019264477.1:10506-12284 GCF_002742605.1 Olea europaea var. sylvestris | reverse complement strand
TTGCTGATCAACTCATGCACCTCTGACTTAGCCTGCAACATTTGTGTTCAAGTTCTGATTGTAGGATTTTTTTTTTTTTTTAAATTATTTGCAAGTGAGATCGGGGCTATTCAATTTGTGGCTGTGCCCAAAGCTTTTTCTGTCTGGTTTTGTCATTCTCGGCATAAATCGAAATTGCAATTTACCTAAATTCCTACCCTATCACTTTGAAATATTAAGATGGCACAAGAAAGTTGGGTTGGAGTTTTGTTTTCTTTATAGGATAGTGAGAAAGATTTAGAAATTATGTCATATGACTATTGTTCTCAAACATGAAAATGTAAACCAAGTGAATCCATTAATTTCTAAAAGTAAATTTCAAAAAATGAATTGAAGCATGAATATAATTAATTTGCTATATGGTTTATTCATAAAAAACAAATCAGCAAAGAAACATGCCGAATAAATCTACACAACGATGAAAATTGATATAGAGTCACATTTTTATTCTATGAAAAAGTAGAGGAACGAATCTTTTCAAACATTATCTTCGATGTATAATTACAACTTGCAATCTATTTTTTCGAATTGAATTCCAAATTCGTTGACATTTCCAATAGTATATGTTTATGCTAAGTGGAAGTCCGTGCATTGTTTCCTTCTATTTTAGGTAAAACTAAATGGCAGCAAAGTAAGCAGTAAAAATCATAAAGTATTCAAGTTTCAGGAATAAAGAATCATTTTTGATTATGTACAATTCCAGCAATGCATTTGTTGTCTTCAATGGATCGGGGAATATTTTTTCCAGTATTGGTGCAAAGAATTCGTTGATACACCCTTTTATTCCTGCAATCACTGCCCGAGGTTTAACAATGAAGAGAATTAGAATTTACACAGTAGTTCCCTGTTTTCACAGAAACATCATCCTAAGGATCTTATTTGGTTGTGGTCTGGTGTTCTAGTGATGGCAACCGCTAGAAGAAGCATGCATTTCTTCAAACTTAAGAGCATAACTTTTCTAAAAATTTAATTTGTTCTTTTGCTTACTTTTAATTTTCTTTTGTTGGATAAGTAGAAACAATTGAAAATTTGAAGCGAGAATGAACTTTTTTTATTGATCAATCAGTGTTTTAAACAATATTATAGATTCATCTACTATATATATCTATAAAATTACACATGAGGTCACTATACTAATAAAAATATGTTACAGTCAGATATAAGGCTAGACTAATCACATTTATCTTTAGTAATTTTCTGCCCAACTTCATTGAGGTGGCTATTATGTAGATCAAATGCCCACTATGTCTGGAGTAGGAAAACTCAGGAAGATGAAAAATATCTAAATCCTCAAAAGGTGTTTCGCTTGTTATTCGAGATTTTCTTTTGGCACGGATAAGATAAAATTTATCCTTGGTACCTTGAGGCACGTGATTTCATCAACAATTTTGTAGACATGGAGGTCCATCACAAACCATGAGTATGGAGGCCCCCAAAAAACATTTAACTCGGCCAGTTAGACACAATTCGAAAATGGTTCTATGCACTCTCAACCAAAATCCTGCTGAATTCAATATTCCAGATCCTCAAAACAAGTACATTATATGTGCAATGACGGGTGTATTGTGCTAATTACCCCAATTCTATATTAGTATCTCTCCTTATATTCGATGTTATGTAAATCTTGCATATTAATATTTTACATATAAATATAAACTAATGGGGTTAATAAATAATAAGAAGTCTAATAAACCAATATTGCAATATAATTCATCTGCAAGCCATGAAATCACTTAAAA
>NW_019264477.1:0-1005 GCF_002742605.1 Olea europaea var. sylvestris | reverse complement strand
GATTGTATTGTTTAAGGCGGTGTGCGGTGGTGCTGGTGGATGCGGTGGTTGTCGAAATGGTTGGATGCGTGACTATGACTTCAATTGTGACTCAAAAATTGAATAAGAGACCGAGACTTGTGACTGTGACTCCAATAATCATGATCGGAAAATTAAATTATGACCTGAAAGTTGTGACAGTGACTCCAATAATAAATTCTGATCGGAAAATTAATCGTGACCAATTAATTCAATAATTTGCAATGAGGAAATGAGTTGTGACCATTAAAAATGTTTTATTCTGTAACCTATAAATTTTTTGGATTTGTGATCGAAAAATATTCTATGACATAAAATTTTCGATTTGTGATCGAGAAATAAGTTGCGATCAATAATTTGATAAATTGTGACTAAAAATTAATCTGTGACTAATTAATTAAATATTTGAGACAAAAAATTGTGACCTAAATATATTTAATTAATAAAATATATATAATAAATTAATTTATTAATAAAATTTTAAAAATCTGATTTCTGATAGTTTAAACCTTTGTTGTTAATTTTGAAAAAGGGTAAACTTACCTTCTTAGAAAAGAATTTTTCCTTTTTATTAATTCAGGTTTGGCCCAATAAAAATAATATATACTCGATTAGTATTGTAGCCTGATCATTTACATGGGTGTCCATTATGAGAAATAATGGCCCACACCATTTTGTATTATTTTTCTTTTTCGGCTTAAGCCCAATTTGTTAAAATCTTATTTACTTTTAATTAAATAATGTAGATAATATTATAATTTTATCTCTTTTACGTAGTTTTAAAGTTTAAATGATTGAGATAAAATCAAATTCCTATTAAGATGATACTTTAATTTTATATATATTTTATTTAATATTAAAAGATAATTGAGATAATGTTTCAATGTATCTCTTTCAATTAAAAGTGAAAAATTAAATTATAAAGATAATATTTTGATTTTATCTCTACTTTATTTAATTTTAAAAATTGTGGAGATAATTTTTTTT
>NW_019264476.1:10914-12286 GCF_002742605.1 Olea europaea var. sylvestris | reverse complement strand
TTTTGTTTCCAATCAACCTACAAAATTTCAGCCCATTCTGACACCGTCGCGAAAAATGATGAAATTGCCCCTGGCGCGGTTTTGTTTCCAATCAACATGCCAAATTTTAGCCCATTCCGACACCTTCGTGACAAATAATGAAATTGCCCCTAGCGCGATTTTTGTTTCCAATCAACCTGCCAAATTTCAACCCATTTTGGCACCGTCGCGAAAAATGACGAAATTGCCCGTGGCGCGATTTTTGTTTCTGATCGATCTGTCAAATTTTAGCCCATTCCGACAGCATTGCGACAAATGACGAAATTGCCCCCGACGCAATTTTTGTTACCAATCAATCTACCAAATTTCCGTCCATTCTGAGACCATCGCAACAAATGACAAAATAGCCCCAGGCGCGGCTTTTGTTTCCAATCAATCTGCCACATTTCCGATCATTCTGAAACTGTCACGACAAATGACAAAACAGCCCCTGGCGCGGCTTTTGTTTCCAATCAATCTGCCACATTTCCGACCATTCTGAAACTATCACGACAAATGACAAAATTTCCCCTGGCAAGATTTTTGTTTCCAATCAACCTGCCAAATTACAAAACATTCCGACAACGTCGCAACAAATGATGAAATTGCCCCTGGCGCGATTTCTGTTTCCAACCAACCTGCCATATTTTGGTCCATTCCGACATCGTCGTGACTATTGACGAAATTGCCCCTGGCACGATTTTTGTTTCCAATCAACCTGCCAAATTTCAGCCCAATCTGACACCATCGCGAAAAAGACGTAATTGCCCCTGGCGCGGCTTTCATTTCCGATCAACTTGTGAAATTTTTGCCCATTCCCACGCGGCCATGCAGTCGTGACAAATGACGAAATTGCCCCTGGCGCAATTTTTGTTTCCAATCAATCTGCCAAATTTCGGCCCATTCCGACAACGTCGTGACAAATGATAAAATTGCCCCCGGCAGAATTTTTATTTACGATCAACCAGTCAAATTTTAGCCCATTCCGACATAGTCGCGACAAATGACGAAATTGCCCCTGGCGCGGATTTTGTTTCCAATCAACTTGTCAAATTTCAGCCCATTCCGACACCGTCGCGACAAATGACGAAATTGCCCTTGACGCGATTTTTGTTTCCAATCAACTTGCCAAATTTTAGCTCATTACGACACAGTCGTAAAAATGACGAAACTGCCCCTGGCGCGATTTTTGTTTCCGATCAACTGGTCAAATTTCAGCCCATTTCGACGACGTCGCGACAAAAGACAAAATTGCCCCGGGGCAATTTTTGTTTCCAATCAGTCTGACAAATTTCAGCCCATTTCGAGACCATCGCGGCAAATAACAAAATTGCCCCCGACGCAATTTTTTTTT
>NW_019264476.1:0-2103 GCF_002742605.1 Olea europaea var. sylvestris | reverse complement strand
CGTCCATTCTGAGATCGTCGCGACAAATGAAAAATTTGCCCTTGGTGCGATTTTTGTTTCGAATTAACCTGCTAAATTTCAGCCCATTCCGACACCGTCGAGACTAATGACGAAATTGCCTCTGGCGCGATTTTCGTTTTCGATCAACCAGTCAAATTTTTGCCCATTCCCACGCCGTAGCGACAAATGACGAAATTGCTCCTGGTACAATTTTTGTATCCAATCAATCTGCCAAATTTTGGCCCATTCAGACAACGTCGTGACAAATGACAAAATTGTCCCGAGCGAAATTTTCGTTTCCAATCAATCTGCCAAATTTTAGCCCATTCTGACACCGTCACGACAAATGAAAAAGTTGCCCTTGCCCCGATTTTTGTTTCCAATCAACCTGCCGAATTTAAGCACATTCCAACAACGTCGCGACAAATGACGAAATTGTCCCTGGCGCGATTTTTGTTTCCAATCAACCTGCCAAATTCAGCCCATTCTGACACCGTCACGAAAAATGACGAAATTGCCCCTGGCGCGATTTTTGTTTCCGATCAACCTACCAAATTTCAACACATTCCAACAACGTCGCGACAAATGACGAAATTACCTCTGGCGCGATTTTTGTTTCCAATCATCCTCTCAAATTTCGACCTATTCCGACACCGTCGAGACTAATGACAAAATTGCCCCTAGCGCGATTTTTGTTTCCAATCAACATGCCAAATTTTAGCCCAATCTGATACCATCGCGAAAAATGACGAAATTGCGCCCGACGCGATTTTTGTTTTCGATCAACCTGTCAAATTTTAGGCCATTCCGACACTGTCGCGACAAATGACAAAATTGCCCCAGGCGCAATTTTTGTTTCCAATCAATCTGCCAAATTTCAGACCATTCCGAGACCGTCACGACAAATGACAAAATTCCCTCTGGCGCGATTTTTGTTTCGAATCAACCTGCCAAATTTCAGCCCATTCCGACACCGTTGTGACAAATGACGAAATTGCCCCTAGCACGATTTTTGTTTCCAATCAACCTACCAAATTTTAGCCCAATATGACACTGTCGCGAAAAATGACGAAATTCCCCCTGGCGTGATTTTCGTTTTCGATCAATCTGTCAAATTTTAGCCCATGTCGCTACAAATGAAGAAATTGGCCCTGAGGCGATTTTTGTTTCCGATCAACCTGTCAAATTTCAGCCCATTCCGACACCGTCACGACAAATGACGAAATTGCCCTTGGCGGGATTTTTGTTTCCAATCAACTTGCCAAATTTCAACCCATTCTGCGTCGCGAAAAATGACGAAATTGCCCCTGGCGCGATTTTTTTCTAATCGACCTGCCAAATTTCGGCCTATTCCAACACTATCGCGATAAATGATGAAATTATTCCTGGCGCGATTTTTGTTCCTAACAACCTGCCAAATTTTAGCCCATTGGGACACCATCGCAACAAATGACAAAATTACCCTTGCGCGATTTTTGTTTCGAATCAACCTGCCAAATTTCAGCCAATACCGACACCATCGCGACAAATGAAAAAATTGCCCCTAGCGCGATTTTTGTTTCCTAACAACCTGCCAAATTTCAGCCCATTCTGACACCATCGTGAAAAATGATGAAATTGCCCCTAGTGCGGTTTTTGTTTCCGATCAACGTGTCAAATTTTAACCCATTTCGACACCGTCGCGAGAAATGAATAAGTTTCCCCCGGAGCGATTTTTATTTCCAATCAACCTGCCAAATTTCGACCAACCGTCGCGAAAAATGACGAAATCGCCCCTATCGCGATTTTTGTTTCCAATCAACCTGCCAAATTTCAGCCCATTCCGACACCATCGCGACAAATGACAAAATTGGCCCTAGCACGATTTTTGTTTCCAATCAACCTACCAAATTTCAGCCCAATATGACACTCTCGCGAAAAATGACGAAATTCCCCCTGGCGCGATTTTCGTTTCCGATCAACCTGTCAAATTTTTGCCCATTCCGACATAGTCGCGACAAATGACGAAATTGGCCCTGTTGCGGTTTTTGTTTCCGATCAACCTGTCAAATTTCAGCCCATTCCGACACCGTCGCGACAAATGACGAAATTGCCCCTGGCGCG
>NW_019264475.1:11326-12289 GCF_002742605.1 Olea europaea var. sylvestris | reverse complement strand
TTTTTGCATTAAGAAAGAGAAAAAAAATCCCACCTTGGAGGTTCAAAGAGAGAAAATGAAAGACAAAGTAAACTCACAGATCTGAAAAGAGAGGATGGATATGGAGACAAACACCATTGGAAATGGAGGCAGACACCGTCGAAAATGAAAAGAGACAAACAGGGGATACGATATTTAGGCTGGAAAAGGGACAAGATGACAACAATTTCTTGCCTAGAAAACAATCTTTTGGGTCTAGAAAGGGTCAATATCCTGCCAGAAGTTTTGGTCCATAAGTAAGATATTCATTGATTCATTTCATTTGGTCGACAAATATGTCTCATCTAGGCCTACTATTTTATTTGGTCAATAAATGTTGTGTACCATGTTGCCTGCCAAAAATAAGATATTCATTGACCACTTTCATTTAATCGACAAATATATTTCATCTAGGCCAACTACTAATTATGCTGGTCGATAAGCTATTCAAATTGGTTACAAAAATCTTCCATAAGGTAATCCAAAAGTACCCACAAAAACTTTGTATCAAGATCTGAAATGATAGACTTGCGAATTCCATGTCATCTAACACCTCTCTGAAAACAGTTTAATAGTACTCGAAGCATCTGAAATCTTACGACAAGTTTTGAAGTGAGACATTTTGGAGAACTTGTCAACAACCACAAAAATAGAATCTATGCCCCATTGAGTACAAGATAGTCCCAGAACAAAATCCATACCAAGATCTTGCTCATATGTGTTCAATTTTGCAGCATTACTCAACTTTTTTGAAAAGAAAGCCATCGTTCTCTTCTCTTGAGAAATGACAGCCCAATATCTACAACACTAGCATCACACTCTATCTCAAATATCTTTTTGAAGCTTGGCAAAGTTAATATTGGACCTATGAACAACTTTTCTTTGATGAAGGCGAAGCTCATACTTTGTTCTCTCCCTAATCGAATCTCCCCTTCTTCAAACATC
>NW_019264475.1:0-2847 GCF_002742605.1 Olea europaea var. sylvestris | reverse complement strand
TACACATTCTTAATTATAACACTATTGCAAAATTCATTTGTTGAAAAAAATGGGGCTCAAACAATCCCATAATGACACAAGGGGAGTTTTCATATTTATAACGGCACTTGTGTCATTCTGTTGATTTTTCCTACATTTTTGTTAATATCTTTTAAGTTAAATATTTCGTTTTAATTATACATATATCTCTAGTTTGTTGTTATTTCATGATAATAGAACATGTTACGTTATTAGAAATATAAGCATCCATGAAAATGGTACAAGTGCCGTTGCTAAACTTATAAGAGAAAGATGAGAACGTTATAAGTGTTTTCATGTTTGTTACAAAATTTCACAAGAACGGAGCAAACATCATTACTCAGATGAAAATGTTTATGATTCAGTAAGGGGTCCAATATATGAAACCGTTGTACTAGAATAAATCAAAATATAGAAAAATCAACAGAACGACACAAGAGCTGTCACTGAAATGAAAACGACCCTTCCGTCGTTCTATCTATAAATATGAGTTGAGAAATATACTCATTAATTGTTAGTCTAGCATCCTAATGATAGCATAACTGCCATTATGATTATAAATTTATTTGTTCATGAGAATGACACTTGTGTCGTTACTAAAAGGAGAACGTCACTTTTCAATGAGAATGACACTTGTATCGTTACTGAGATGAAAACATTTATGAGAACGGCACAATTGTTGCTATATTTGATTTATAAGTGTCCATGAGAATGACACAAGTGTCGTTATAGTAATTAAAAAGTCCCTAAGAACAGTATCAGTGTCGTTATTGAGATGAAAAATTCTTAAAAAATAGCACAAGTGACATAATAAATATAAACTTCTATTATTACTATGAGAACTACACAACTTAGGGTGTCCAATTCTAAAGGTCGTTGCGTTGAAAACAAATGAAAATAAAGGAGAAATTAACAGAACAGCTCAGGTGTTGTTACTGACAATAAAACGGCACTGAGCCGTTCTGTTTATCATTACGAGTCTAAACAACCACGATCCGTTTTGCCTCGTGAAATAATAAGTTGAATCCATTTAACTTGCAAGTTGGATATGACATTTAAAAAAAATTAAAAGATATACTCATTACTTGTATTTTGTTGGAAATAATATAATTACTTGTGCCGATACTGAGATGAAAAATTCTAAGAGAATGGCACAAGTGCCGTTTAAAGGATGAAAATGTCATTGAGAACGTCACTTGTGCCATTACTAAAATAAAAAGTTCTAAAAGAATAGCATAAATATCGTTATCTAAACATAATTTTTCCACGAGAATAGCACTTGTGCCGTTACTGTAAAGAAAATGACACTTGTGTCATTCTATCTAGAAATACGATTATATGCAACCACGATCCATCCATGCCCCAAAACTCATTTCAACTGCAAGATGGATATGCCGTTTACAAAAATTGAGAAATGTGCTTATTAATTATATTTTTTAACGAATCAATACAATGACTTATGATTTCGCCAACTCGATATTGTATAACTTATATCAATTCAACTGTTTTTTGTCACATGATCAATCTTTCTAACTTTCTTAAGTTAGAGGATCCATGTTTGAGGTCGCTGCATTGGAAAAGAAGAAAAAAATTTGTGAAATCAATAAAACAGTACAAGAGCTATTAAATGACACTTGTGTCGTTCTGCCTATAACGACGAGTATACGTAGCCACGACCCATTCGTGCCTCAAAAATTAATAAGGTGAACTCATTTCAATTGCAATATGAATATTCCGTTTAGAAAAGTTGAGAGATATACTTAATAATTATATTTTCTAACGAATTAATACAATAACTTGTGATTTTACCAACTCAATATTGTATAATTTATGTCAATTCAACCGTTTATTGTCCCATGATCAACCTTTCTAGCTTTTTTAAGTTATGAGATCTAATATTTGTGGTTATTGCATTGGAAAATAAATAAAATATTTAAGAAGTTAACATAAAGGCACAATAGTTGTTAAACGACACTTGTGTCGTTTTTCTATAAAGACGAGTATACATAGCAACGACTCATCCATGTCCTAAGAATCAATAAGTTGAACTCATTTAAATTGTAATATGAACATTTCATTTACAAAAGTTGAGAGAGATGCTCATTGATTATATTTTCTAACGAATCAATACAAGACTCGTGATTTTCAACAATTCATTGTCGTATAATCTATGTCAATTCAACCGTTCTTTTTCTCACAATCAACTTTTCTAATTTTCCTAAGTTAGGAGATCTAATGTTTAAGTTTTTTGCGTTGGAAAAGAAGTAAAATATTTGTGAAATTAATAAAACGATAAAAGAGCTGTTAAACGACACTTGTATCATTCTGTCTATAAAGGCGAGTATACGTAGCCACGACCCATCCATGCTCCGAAAATTAATAAGTTGAACTCATTTCAATTATAATATGAATATTCCGTTTACAAAAGTTGAGAGATGCACTCAATAATTATATTTCTAACGAATCAATATAATAACTTGTGGTTTCACCAACTCAATGTCGTATAATTTATGTCAATTCAACTGTTCGTTGTCTCATGATCAACATTTCTAACTTTTTTAGGTTAGGAGATCTAATGATATTGAAAAGATATAAATAATGACACAACTAACGTTACAATGACATTAACTTATTAACAGAACGCCACAAGTCGTTGTTGTGATAATAACGGCACTTGTGCTGTTATTGAGAATGTAACGAGTATGAGCAGCCACAAACCTTTCGGGTCTTGATATTAGATAATTTAAACTCATTTAAGTCACGAGAGATGGACATGCCGCTCACATAATTTGGGAGATACTTTCATTACTTTTGTTTTCCAACGAATGT
>NW_019264474.1:30721-31881 GCF_002742605.1 Olea europaea var. sylvestris | reverse complement strand
AATAGAAATTGAAGATTTTCTTTTAAAATATCTCTCCGTAACTATTGACATTGAATTGAATACTACTTAAATAAAAATTTACACTATCATTAAAAATGAATATGAGGAATAAAAAGTCTTAATTTAAAGAAAATCAAACAAATGCTACAATGGAATGTTAGTTGTTTCACGCGTGTAGTCGCTCACAATTAAAAAAGGGGTCAGATGATTGTGTAAGGAACAGATCTTTTGAGACAAAGTCCCAAAAAGGGGTGTTTTATTGACGATGATTTACAATTGGAAATAAACAGAATGCCTCCAATGGGCGCAAGCACACGAGTATTAAAAGAAGTGTTTAAATTTAAGTTAAGAAATTAAAATTACATATTCTCTGTTTGACGGTGTTTGATTCGGGTCTTCTATTCTATGTCTTCTCTTCCTTTTTATATTCCCTTGATGACTTCCTCGTGATAAATCGCTTGGAAACTGCTTGATTGTTTTATAACTATCCACTGTCTTTATAGTGGCTAATTTATCGTGGAACTGCCGTCTTTAACTGCTGTCATTACTCTTTGTCGTTCAACCGCCTTCAACTGGGCTCCTTGAATCGAGAAATGTGATAAGATAACTCAATAACTGCTTTAATAACTAATTGAGAATTGTCTCTAACAATCACATTCTTTATCTCCATATCTATCATTAATTCTAAACACACGATTAAGGCTTCATATTCGGCTTGATTATTGATGCACATCCTATCCAACGTGAATGCAAACTTGTAACAAATTTCTAAAGGATTTATCAATGCTACTCCTACTCCTGCACCTTTAGAGGTTTTTTACCCATTGAAATATAAAATCCAAGGTTTTAATTCAAATGAATCAATTTCTAATTCAATTTCTTCAAGCACGTCAATGCATGGATGATCGGTCAGAAAGTTAGCCAAAGCCTGATTTTTGATTGCCTTTTGGGGTATGTATTGTATTTCGAATTCTGATAACGTTAAAGTCCAAAGGCCTATCCTTTCGTGTAAAATAGAGCGAGAGAACATATATTTAACCAAATTTACTCTAGAAATCAAATGAACGGTTACGGACTGTAAATAAGCCCTTAATTTCGTACATGTGAAATACAATGCAAGACATAATTTTTCAATGGCAGAGTAATTATATTCACATTTT
>NW_019264474.1:19590-23203 GCF_002742605.1 Olea europaea var. sylvestris | reverse complement strand
AAAAGGAAGTTTAGAAAATTGTGAAAAATGGTGAAAAAGGTTTTGAAGAACGATTTGAAGCTTGTTCAGTATGCAACTGTTGTGAGAATCAAACAAATTCCCTATTCTCTGTAAATTGTGAAACTTGTGAAAAACGTTTTGAAGTTTGTTCAATATGTAATTGCTGTGAGAAACTAGTGTAATTCCCTTTTCTCTGTAAATTGTTGGGAGAAACAAGTGTAATCTTCTTGCTGTATTTTATTATTTTTTTGCTATATCTCTCAAATTGTGGAGTCCAGTCAACCAACCATTTTAACACTTGTAAATGGATACTACAATTTTGGGAGTCCAGTAAACTATTTTGACACTAGTAAATGGATACTGCAATTTTGGTTGCTATTAGTTTTCTGTTGCTTAAATTGCGTAAATGGATACTACAATTTTATTTTATTTTTTTTTTGACTGGGGATGCCTACACATTGTGCTCCAAAGTTCCAAAAGAAAAATCGAAGAAAAAAGCTAGAGAAGAAAGTGGACTCGGCAATTTCCATATGTGGGTAAGACAACTCTTGAGTGGACTGAAGAAGAGAGTGAAGCTACTCGATTGGAAAAGGAAATCAGCTCCTCCAAGAGAGTGGTTGGAGAAGAGAATGCCGATCGCTCAAATAGCCAATGCTCAGCTCCGATGCTCGTGAGGTTGGAGATGAAGTGGAGTAGCTAATTTCCCCACTTCAATTTTCAATTTTATCGCATCCAGTTTCGGGGATAATGAAGTCGGCTTTGGCGGGTTATGAGGTAAAACATAGAGGATTTCCCTCTTTTTTCTCCAGCCACGTCACTATTTTTACAAATTCTGTAAGCATTCTGTGAGATTCAATCTGTACATCTAGCTTTATTGATGGGCGGAACTCGAAACCAGATTCCAACTGAGCAACCGAACTACCATTTTTCGTCTAAAAAGAGATCTTGCAACCTATCAGTGACAGATTACTACGGCAAACTGAAGGCTCTCTTAGAAGAACTTTCTCTCTTCAATCGGCCACTCCATGCTCCTGCGGTGCTGCCAAAAAATTCTCAGAACTCCTGTCCTCTAATCAAGTGTACCAGTTTTAATGGGTCTCAATGAATCTTATCATCAATTGAGATCCTAGATTTTGGCCGTGGATCCGTTGCCGTCGTTAACCCGTTGTTATGCTATCATTCACCAAGAGGAGACCCAGAGCCTGTTAAATGTGTCTCCTTCCCGATCTGTTGCTGCAGCTTTTCTTTCCAAAGCACTGAGTCAACCTCCTACATCTCAGCCCCATCCTAAGAAGGTTTGGCCTCCTGATAGTCCCTTATGCTCTGAGTGTGGAAAAATCAGTCACCCCCGTTCCAAATGCTTCGAAGACATTGAGTATCCTGACTAGTGACCGAATAAGCAAAAGAAACCAAATTCGACTTCGGCAGTAAACAGTCCCAACTCTTCCTGCCTATATAACCAATTAATGGAACTTCTGCAGCCGACGTCCCTTGCTTTCTCAGGTTTATCCCATTCTCCCTCTTCCAATTTACCATTCTGCCCTTGGATAATAGACAATGGTGCTACGCACCATATTTCTGCCTCTTCCTTCAGTTCTAGCTCTCCAACTATCACTCACCCTATTTCTGTCAATCTTCCTACAGGAACCAGTGTTAATGTCACTTCAACTGGTGATATTAATCTGTCTCCTTCCCCCACCTTTCATAATGCTCTTTGTGCTCGTGAATTTAAATTCAATTTAATATCTATTAGCCAATTAACTAAATCTCTAAATGGTATCGTTTCTTTTTTCCCTAACTTTTGTGTCTTTCAGGACCTAACCGCAAAGACGCTAATTGAAGTGGGTGAAGAGCGCGATGACCTCTACTATTTTAAACCTGCAATTGCCTCGTCTTTCCAAACCACTGTATCTTTTACAGTCTGGCATAGACGGTTAGGTCATCCATCCATTAATAATGTTCCTAGTTTTATTTCTCGTCCTAAGATTTTGGAACATTGTGATAGTTGTGCTCGTGGAAAGCACACTCGTTTACGTTTTCAATTGGTTTAAAATAAAAGTGCCATGCCTTTTGAACGCATATATTGTGATATTTGGAGTGAATACCATACTGCCTCTTTATGCGGTGCACATTATTTTTTGACGATTGTGAACAAATTTTCTAGAGTTACGTGGTTATATCTCATGCGTTTTAAATATGACACATTATCTTGTCTCAAATCTTTTATTGCCATGGTACATAACCAATTTAATTCTAAAGTTCAACACATCCAGACAGACAATGGTCAAGAATTTGTTGCACGCTCCGCACAAGAATTTTTTTCCGAACATGGCATTTTGCATTAGCGTACTTGTGTGGAAACACCTCAACAAAATGGCGTAGCCGAACGAAAACACCATCACATCCTTAATGTAGCATGTTGCCTTCGTTTTCAGGCTCATATACCTTTAAAGTTTTGGGGTGAATGTGTACTCACTGCCACTTATCTCATCAATCGTACCCCATCATCCTCTCTCCAAAACAAAACCCCTTTTGAACGTCTTTTTAATCAAATTCCCCGTTATGACCATCTACGAGTATTTGGTTGTTTATGTTATGTTAAAACTCTTGCTGCTCATCGTGATAAATTTCAACCTCGAGCCAACCCATGTATTTTTTAGGCTACCTTCCTACCCATAGTGGTTATCGCCTTTACAACCTTGAACTACAAAAAATCGTCATTTCTTGTGACGTTTCTTTGTAGAACATATTTTCCCTTTTCTGTTCCTTACACCACCCACCAATCCTTCCCTCGTCCTACTACTACCTATACCCGAAACATATCTACACCATCTCCAAATAATCCTTTACCCTCAAACCTCCCATTACCATCACATTCCCAACCACCACCACCTCCTCCTCCTCTCCGTTCTCGTCGTACTATAAATCGGCCATCCCACTTAAGTTATTATATTTGCCCCACCTTACCCAATCTACCTACTGCGTCCTCTCCACGCCCAATCACGTCTTCAGGTACGGCTCATCCTTTAGCTAATTTTATTTCTTATACAAAATTCTCTCTATCTCATTGTGCTTTTTTATTTGTGCTATCTAACTCTGTTGATCCATCCAGCTACTCTCAAGCTTTGAAGCATTTACATTGGCGTGATGCTATGTAGACTGAGATTTAAGCTCTTGAAACTAATAAAACTTGGATTCTTACAGCCCTTCCTCCTGGAAAGAAGCCCATTGATTGCAAATGGGTCTTTAAAACTAAACTTCATGCAGATGGTTCTATTGAGCATCATAAAACTCGGCTGGTTGCAAAGGGATACACTCAAGTTGAGGGTCTTGACCATCACGAGACTTTTGTCCCTGTCGCCAAGCTTGTTACTGTTCGTTGTGTCCTAGCCAGTGTTGCAGCCCGCCATTGCCATTTCTATCAATTGGATGTTAATAATGCTTTCCTCTATGGTGACCTTGGTGAAGAAGTATACATGACCTTGCCACCTGGGTATGGCCGTAAGGGGGATAAGTGTATTTTATACACTTATTCGGTACCTTAAATAGCGATATTTGATGGTTCTTTTGACAAATTATATTCTAAATTTTTGTTTTTTATGTTTAATAGGTG
>NW_019264474.1:0-744 GCF_002742605.1 Olea europaea var. sylvestris | reverse complement strand
AAAAATGTAATTAAAAACATTTATAATTATCTTACTCTACTGTTATTTTTCTAAATTTTTCCATTGAGTTGGTCAAGACGATAATAATTGAATTCTCCATGCTCCATCTACCAGCAAAAATTTTCATGCATCCCCATGTATATGACTAGATTTTTGCATCTTTATAAATTTATTATGAACGAATTCACGCTTTTTCTTAGTGAGACTCTTTTCTGAATATATATGTGTGTTTTTTTGCAACCTATATCGCTTTAAAATATTCAAGTTTTCATGTGGTCCTCGACTTAAATAGAACAAAGTCTTCCTCAACATTTCAAAATAAGTGCATTGCTAGTCCTGTTAGTTTATGTGCCACGAGGTTAATTGATAATTGTTGTTCGTTTTCTATCTGCTAAAATTTTAAATAGTTTAGGTCCAAGACCTGGTTACAATTCGATTCTAATACCTTAGATGATCTGTATAGAAGAAAGCGATTATTTCAATCTTTCTAATTACGTTGTACTCTATTTTTATTTGAGAGTACTCGGGAAAGAATTTTTGCTTCTACCGAGCTACTAGTCAATTTTTTTCTTTAAAGCACATAACTAATCGTCGTTTACAATTTTTCAAACTTCAAATCTTGTTGATTGCATTGAATGTGGCTCATTGATTTGATTTTGGATGTGTATAAATTTGTATTTATAATCTGAAATTTTTTATTACGGAACTAAACTAAATCAAATTGAAACCATGCAATTCGATTCT
>NW_019264473.1:9187-12294 GCF_002742605.1 Olea europaea var. sylvestris | reverse complement strand
AAGCGCCGAATCGCTACTTTGAACATATTTTCTGTCCCATTTTTGCCGTTGATACTTGAGAAATTTGGTTTTGATTGCTGTTGAAAGATTTTTCGCTGGGAATGTTTCTTTTATGGGCATGACAACTAGAACCAACTTGTGAAGATTGCTAAGTTGCTTGGGACTGATGAATTGATTGCATATCTGCACATATCAGTTAGAATTTGATCCTCAACTTGAAGCTCTAGTCGGAGACACAGCAGTAAGCCCTGGTCAAAGTCTGTAAATGCGGATAATCAGCATCTAGTAAATCTCCCGAGGTAATATAATTTCTCGACAAGCTTCTTCAATGATTTTTGGTGCTGTCGGCATTTATTGTTGCTAGCGAGTTCATAGTTCCCTTCGCTGTCGTTGGTTTTCTTGTTTTGCAAAGGAGCATCACTGGGTTCTTCTGCTATTGCATTTGGGTTGTGATGAGGATATCGGACGACGTTTACTTATTTTATTTAAGCTTTATTTATTTTCTTGGACTATTATTTAAATTTGGACTTGTATGGGCTCGGGCCCAAGCTCGTTAGGGTTGCTTTATTATTTAAACCTATTTTGCATTGTAAGTTTCAATGGACGATGAATGAATAATTATTTTGATGGCTTATGGCGCATTCCTCCCCTTATTCTATCATCTTCTGTTAAATTCTTCTTCTTCTTCCCCCCCTTTAATTCCCCATTCTTCTCTTTAATTCCCTCTCCCTATAGATCTGTTCTATTTCTCAATTAATTGTCCCGTTGGTGCTGCATCAAATTTGGTATCAGAGCCTAAACTTGGATAATCTCTCATCTCCAATCCAAAATCTAGGTTTTTTCTGCAATTTCAGTTCACACCTCAGTAGGAGAAAAAAAAAAATTCGTGTTTCTGTTCACGGGTACTATTCACACCCGAAAATTCATTTTTTTGTATTATCAGCTTTAAAAAAAAAAGGTTCACGCCCCCCAAAAAAAAATCTTGTTTTTTTTCCAGCTGCTGTTGCTCATAAATAAAAAAAATAATTGTGGTGGTGTTCCACAAATCCTAAACCCTAGCATTCAAGCCCACTTAGCCCTTCAGCCCATATATTCCATCTCTATAACCTACTCGATTCATTTTTTTTTATCAAAACACTTGGGCCATAAGCTAGTGGCCCAAATTACTCCCAAGGCTCACTAAACGCACAGCCCATCTCTCATCATCTATTTAGCCAATCCACTTGTTTTCTAGCCCAATAAACACTAAATTCAACCCACTTATCACATATTATCACAATCGGCCCAACACCATTCGACCGATAACCGGTCCCAAATTCGCGCAGCCTATAACCCTAGCCCATTATATATAACACTTAACCCCGCCCACATCTACAATACCCAATCAACCCAAACCCCCTAAGCTCTTCCTTCCTCGTCGGTATCCCATAGTCACCACACTTTCTGCGACCGCCCTCACCGCCAATCGCCAGCAATCCACTGCGACGCCAGTTGTCACCTACCACACGGAGTTCAGTTTTCGCTTTACTTTTCACGTCGGTGGACTTCTTTTGAGTTCAGAGTGCCAGGGAGATTTATTGAATTGGATTTGGCTTATTATTTGCATTAGGACAGCTTGTTAAAGCTCTTGAGGATTAGTGTTCCATTCAGCGACTCGACTACTTAGGAGTATTCCATTATAATTTTCTACTGGAGACGTGCCAACTGGGGAATCATAATTGGGCACAGTTCTGATTCTTTGGGTCCTGAAGTACATCGCCATCAAGTTTGAGCTTCCGTGGGCACCATCGCTGCCACTAAACAACAGGGAGTGCTTGATTTATATTTGTCATTGGTTTACAATACTGCTTCATTTAAAATTACATTAATTAAATTTTTGTGATGTTATTCTACCAATATATCTAAAGTCACGTGACTGAATCAGTTGATTTTTTCAAAACCCTATTTTACCCTACTTATGTTACATGATTAGTTTTGCCTAGTATTTGATCTGTGCTTTATTATTTTACATAGATCAGCAGTATTAACTTGCCATATTTGAATTTATTTAACCCTGAAAAAAATGCTGTTTGTTATTTTTCAATTTTTACATTTATTGTTCATTGATCTCATTATTGCACGTCATTTAACTGGTATTACATTGCATGTAGTTGCGTAGTGGTCGTCTTGTCGTCTCTATTTTCAATACATTGACCATGGATCCATCCCCATTTGATGTACTCACTAGACAATTAGTGCAACTTGCCACTAGTCTATCGACTATCCAATCAGATATAATTGCTACTCGTGAGGAGAGAGAAACTAGCTAATAAGTTGAGCAATTTTAAGCAAACCCCTCGTTTGATTGAGACTAATTCTGAAGCGTCTCATTAGAGACAATATCATCGTGGACAAAGTGATCAATAATATTTTCGACGTGATCGTAGGAATAGGGATCAGGTTCGTGAGCGAGAACAAGGCCATCATGATGAGCGTTTCTTTAGAGACATTGATTTAGATACTCCTATTTTCGATGGTTGCTTAGATCATGAAATTTTTACCCAATGGAACACCCTTACACAAGAGAATCGGCTAGTAACTGAATACATTGCTCAATTTGAGGAATTTCGAGTGAAATGTAATGTCGTAGAGGATGAGGTCATGACTTTAAGTAGGTTTATACAAGGTCTACTAGATGAACTTAGGCGTGAGCTTTTCTTTCGAGGCATCACTACTCTTGATCAAGCTTACTCTTCACCTTGGGACTACGAGTTACTTATTAGTACTGCATATGAAAAGCGTGATCACCACGTTCACCCATCTCATTAGCGTCATCTCATCAAAAGTCTATCATAGAGCCTTCCCAGTCTAGTGTTCCTTCCGTTTGGAAAAACAAGTGTGAAGGTCGTGATAGCCTAAGGTCGTCTTCTTCATGTAGAAAGCGTAATGACAATCATCCTTCGGTTTCATTGGCTCCACTTCCTATTGTTAAGTCCCTCCTAGGACCTCTCCCGTCCAGTGTTCCTCCCATTTGGAAAAATAAGCGTAAAGGTCGTGATAGTCCAAGGCCCCCTTCTCTTTATAGAAGGCGTATTGACAACCATTCCTCCGTCTCATTGGCTCCACCT
>NW_019264473.1:0-2069 GCF_002742605.1 Olea europaea var. sylvestris | reverse complement strand
TATCGGGGGTAATTTGAATGGAGGTCAGAATTGGAGGGATTGCACTTTTCTACTATCACGGAGGGTGATGCCCGATGGATGGAGAGACCATTTGAGGAGGATGAAATTAAGGAGGTAGTGTTCAGCATGAGCGATGATAAGGCTCCGGGACTGGACGGTTTCTCGTTCTCATTCTACAAGGCGTGCTGGGATGTGGTTCGATCGGACATTGTGAATACTTCATCTTATTTTTTTGAACATGGCAGATTCCAGGGAAGTTCTAACGCTACATTTATTGTGCTCATCCCTAAGAAACCAGGAGCGACTGATATTAAGGACTTTCGCCCCATTAGCCTTATCAGTGGGGTGTATAAGATTATTGCAAAAGTCCCGACAAGCAGATTAAAGGAGGTGCTGGGAAAAGTAGTGTCCAAGTTTCAGAATGCATTTATAAAAGGGCGTCAGATTTTGGACTCTGTGTTTATAGCGAATGAATGCATAGATTCAAGAATGCATCTAAGCGCCCCAGGGATGCTTTGTAAGCTAGATATTCAGAAGGCTTACGATCATGTAAATTGGGGATTCTTGTTGTATATGCTTAGGCGCTGTGGCTTTGGGGATAAATGGTGTAAATGGATTCAAGTCTGTATTTCTACTGTTTCATTCTCAGTTTTAGTCAATGGAGTACTTGAGGGTTATTTCCAGAGCAGTAGAGGCTTGAGACAAGGGGATCCATTGTCCTCATTATTATTTGTCATTGTGATGGAGGCTTTCAGTAGGATGATTGAAAGAGTCGTGAGAGCGGGTTTGATAAGGGGTTTTATGGTTGACCAATTGCAGTGTCCTATCTGTTATTTGCAGATGACACGTTGATCTTATGCAATGCAGATGTTGAACAATTCAGGAACTTGCGCTGCCTGCTCCTATGCTTTGAAGCAGTGTCTGGTTTGAAAATCAATTTGGGGAAGTCTGAGGCTATTCCAATAGGGGAGGTCAATAATGTGGAGCTGGCTGATATATTGGGTTGTAAGGTTGCGCAGCTACCGATGTCATATCTAGGGCTCCCGTTAGGGGCACGATTTAAAAGTACCCATATCTAGAATGGTATTGTGGAAAGGATGGAGAAAAGGGTAGCAGGGTGGAAGCATATGTACCTTTTTAAGGGAGGCAGACTTACTCTCATTAAATCCACTCTATCCAATCTCCCTACTTACTTTTTGTTATTGTTCCCCATTCCGATTGCAGTGGCAAAGAGATTAGAGAGACTTCAAAGAGAATTTCTGTGGGCAAGGTTGGGGGAGGAGAGGAGACTCCATTTGGTCAATTGGGGAGTTGTTTGTTTGCCGATGAGGATGGGGGGTCTTGGGGTGAGAAGCCTTGTGTTGTTCAATAAGGCCTTATTAGGCAAGTGGTTGTGGCGATTTGGAGTGGAGAGGGAAAGCTTCTGGAGAGAAATAATTGGGGCGTAGTATGGTGTGACGGAGGGGGAATGGTGTACATTTGAGAATCGTGGTTCTTATGGGGTGAGTTTGTGAAGGTATATCCGACGGGGATGGAGTGCTTTTTTGGACAAATTGAAGTTTGTGGTCGGAAATGGTAATGAGATTAGATTTTGGGATGATTGTTGGTGCGGAGATCAACTGCTAAAGGAGAGATTTCTTTCTTTGCATCGCATTGCCTTAGTGCCCACTACTATGGTGAGTGATCTCTTAGACATTCATAGTGGGAGCTACAGCTGGAATATTACTTTTAGGAGGGATCTACAGGATTGGGAATTGGAAGATTATTCGCTGTTTATGACCTTTTTATATGAGGCACAAATTTGGGTTGGAGAGAGGGATTGCATCAGGTGGAGGACTGCACGGGATGACATTTTTTCAATTCGCTCGTACTTTGATTCCCTCATGGGATGTGTGAATAATTCATTCCCCTGAAAATTGGTGTGACAGTGTAAATTGCCTCCTCGGGTGGCATTCTTATTGTGGACAGTTGTGAGGGGACAGGTCTCAACGGTGGATAATTTTCGACGTAAAGGCTTCTACGTAACCGAGTAGTGTTATATGTGCAAGAAGGATGGGGAGACGATCGAT
>NW_019264472.1:10200-12294 GCF_002742605.1 Olea europaea var. sylvestris | reverse complement strand
TGTAAAATATAAATGTGTTTGTGATTTGTGAAAACTTGAAAATGTTGAAACTTGAAATGTATGTGGGCTTGTATATGTCATATGAATCTAATTTTTAAAAAAAATAAAAATAAAAAATTGTGTGTATTATGATTTTTTGAATTTCTTTCTTCTGATTCTGTGATTCGGTGGGTTTGTGTATGATTTTTTGCAATTTGTTGAAATGTTGTTTGAATTTGGGTATGGGAATAATCAATATGTTATTTTGGGAATAACCATTAATAGTTAATGATTAATAATTATCTTGTATCCTTGATAAAGATTAAAAGTCAAATGGTAATCCTATTTGGTTTAGAATTCATTACTACAAATCTAAAACTAGTCTTCAAATTCAACTCCACGTGTCATTGTGGATGATTATAAGTTATTATGAAAGTATAATCAAATATTGAAACCTAGATTTATCCAAATTTGACTAGTGGTTCATGGCTTCCCAATTTGCGATGCACCATGACTTTTTTGTAAACTATAAATATCTTGCATAAGTCAAATTTTAGTCACATATTTTTCAAAGCAAAATGCAGTTCTCTATCAATAATTACGTTTAAGGCAACCAAGGAACTTTGGAAATTGGAATACTCTCATGGATTATTCATTCAAAATATTCGTTCATCTAACGAGTTAGGATACTGTGTGCAAGTTGATCCATCCTTGCAATATTATGATTTTTTTACGTGATATTAATTGACATGCGGGTCCATATGAAATGAAATGTGAGAGTGAGATTTCCTTTGGATTTTCTCAATTGTTTGCACAGAAATGTGTTTGAGCATTAGATTGATCACCGATTGCTTTTGATGAAATGATGATATGGAATGTTATAAATTAATGTTTAAAAAGTTATTATATTGTTTTGAACGCACATATTTTATTGAGTATAAATTACTCACTCCTTCAATTTTAACACTTCATGTTAGATCGGTCGACGTAGATGGTGGCTGAGCGGTGCACAGGTTACCAAGTAAATTTTTTTAAGAAAACATTTAGAAATAATTCTGTTAGGATATTTTGTGTTTCTATTAATTTTCAACAAATATTCTATGTTACGTGACATTATGTTTATTCAGTTTAGAATTTGAGTATTCAAATAAATTAAGATTTTTAAGTTTCCAATTTATATTTCCACTTGATGTATGATTACGAAATGATATCGATAACACATCAAAATTTAAGTCCATAAAATTTGGGGCATTACACAATCATAGTAATAAATCACACAATTAGTAAGTCACAATTTAATGATTAGAAATCAAACAATTAACTGGTCATGATCACTATTATTCTCACTCCACCTTTTCTGTTTAGCACAACCAATACCCCAAGCATTCTATCCCGCGCTAACATTGCCATAGCTACCCACCCTTCACCAACTCCATGTGTATAAGCCACCAATATCATCAGGGATAGACCCACATGGGGTCATGACCCCACAAATTTTGGGATTTTTTTATTATTATTTAGAATAAAGCTACTTGTACATAATGATGTCCATACACTCACATGCGCCAATATTTATATAAAATTATATACACCAGGCACAACACCTTCTTTAATAGTGTAATTTCCCAACACTAACCCAACCAGTCACTAACTGAAGCCCAATTCCCACACCACATAAATCCTTTATTTAAAAATCACATTTCAAAACTAACAAACTTCTAAAAATCTTTCAAAAATCATGTGATATTTAAAATTATTAAATATTTAATTATAATATAGTATAATTAATCTATTTATCCCACCCAACCTCCAACCCACCCACTCATCACATCAAACATTTCTATTTCTCTCTCCATCCCAACCCACATCCAGCGACTTCTCTATCGACCACCCCACCTTTAGTAACTTCTCCGGCAACAATTTCGGTGACCTATCCAGCACTAGCAACCTCTCAGGCGAATATTCTGACCTCCCGAAGATGGTTCCAAAGACCGTTTCGACGATTATTCCGATGACCACTCACCTTTTCGGCGACTACTTTTTTCTTTTTTCTTATTTTTTGGTAATGAGTTGTGACCAGTTCCATTAGATCTGTGATCTATGCACATTGTGATC
>NW_019264472.1:0-2009 GCF_002742605.1 Olea europaea var. sylvestris | reverse complement strand
GAATATTAAATTGATAGAAAATATATGGTTAAAAAGGAAAAAGTTTTTTATTTGCGTATAATATTATTTTAATGAAGAATGCATGGTGAAAATGAGTACTGTAGAAAAAATAATGGGAAAGAATAGGAAAAAATGGGGCTCAAACAAGGGCATAATACTTGAATGCTTGAATAACCACCATTAACTGTGTCCAAGAGTGATGTCTACTCAAAATCTTCTTCAATGTTTTCCAGAAATTCAAAACAAACTCAAAATACTTGCAGAAAAAAGGAGGATAGACAAATGTAGGGACTAATACATGTCAATATGCAGATTAATAAAGGCAGGCCTAAAAGAAGAGTTAAAAAAAAAAAATTAGTTTTCTGCGCGGACTCTTGGGATTTTATCATCTTCAGAGATTGTATAGTCCTCAGAATTCTTTGGAAAATGCAATTATTTCAGTTTAGGTTGAGTCTATTTACGATCTAGTGTTTCTAGATAGTTCAGACTGTATTTATTTGACAATTGAGTGAAGTTCACATAGATGGAATCTATGTCCCAATTGGAATGGAAGATCTTTTGGAGTCTATAATTACACCTAGAATTATACAGTGCTTGTGAAGCATTCTTGAAAGAGATGGTCCTGTAAAGTCCGAAAATATATCCATGTTCTTCTATGATCAATTAGAGAGATAATTATTTAGTTCTACAAGCTTCTAAAGCATTCTTGATATTGTGTGATGCAATCTAACCCTTGGTGTGATGTCAGGAAATTCTAGGAGTGATGCATAGTTTTCGGCCTTGTCTTTTCTTCTATTAGCATCATGTAAAAGGAAAACCAGATTAGCAAGGTTGTCCTACGTCACATCAGGCAACTTCAAGTATTAATTTGTGGAGCAGATGGGCAATCATGCAAAGTATGGCATCATGCGGTAAGAAAAATGGGATAACATTATTTTGAAGGGATTAAGCTACTGTAGTCAGTTCTAACTTCAACAGAAATCAGTATAAGCTGGAGAGTATGTTTAACTATACCCATTTTCCAACAGAAGTTCCATCTCAGAGTGCCCACCAATACCCTCACCCCACAAAAAAATAAATAATTAAATAAACAAAGAAAGAGAAAGAAAAACAAAGTTATAGACAAAAAAAAAGGGAAGAAATCCTAAAATTCTCTTATAAAAAACGGCAACACATCCAAACCTCTTCAAAAACTGTGTATCAACTTGAAGTGGAAGAAAATGAAAAAAAATAATAACAAATCTTGCACTACACAGAGAACCAGATACGAATTCTTCTAAAACAAAGTAATAGACTGAAACATTAAAGAGCATATATAGTAATGTGACCATGTTAATCAGGTAAAGTATTTTATTTTTGGTTGCCAAACTATACCTGGCGCCCAATATCTTCTGCTACAGGACTAGTTCCATCAATGTGAAGCATTAGAGAAGATTTCAACTGTAGCAGTAACAACACAAAGGAAAAAGTAAGCAACTATTTCAGTTGAACACAACAATTCTTGCAATCTGCATATGCTAGTAGAAAACTCAGTTTTTAATTTATGTTGCCGAGGAACTTTGTCAGCACAAGTAAGACCCTCACAAAATTGTAAATCAACTGGATGTCATGAATACTAATGAACTGGAATTTACCTGATTACAAGCACGAATCACATCAGCTTCTGATACTCGATAACATAGCTTGCTGATCTCGTACATAATTGCATAAGCCAAATCGTCCAAGCAATCAGGCTGTGAGTAAATGTAGACATTAGTAACAGATTGTTTTGAGCGCATTTTTTGGCGATAATAGATTTTGTAATACTATTTTTTTTTTATGTTTATTTTTTTAAAGGAGAATTTGTGATTAAAAAGTAAGAAAAAGTTATAGAAGTCATGTAATAATATTTTATTGGGAGAATGTATGGTTGAAAATGAGCTTGCAGGAAAATGAATTTAAAGAATGGGGCTCAAACAAGGGCTAAGTTGACTGATAGAATTAATTTCTTTGTTACTCAAATACTATAA
>NW_019264471.1:349224-353509 GCF_002742605.1 Olea europaea var. sylvestris | reverse complement strand
TTGCAGATGTGTTGGACAAAAAATTAACAACGTAAAACCGCACCAGAGGCAGTTTTGTCATTTGTCGCGACAGTGTCGGAATGAGCCGAAATTTGGCAGGTTGATTGGAAACGGCCCTAGAAATTGGACTCGGGGCACATACCCCGGGATCACGGGATTTTATCCAAATTCCTTCGTTTAGGCCTCTGAATAATTAATTTCCATATTAATTCTGTCAAGTTGAAGAAGTGTTGGACAGAAAATTAACTAAGGAAAACCGCACCTGGGGCAATTTCGTCATTTGTCGCGACGGTGTCAGAATGGGCCGAAATTTGGCAGGATGGTTGGAAATGGCCCAAGAAATTGGACTCAAGGCACAGACCCGGGATCACGGGATTTTAGCCAAATTCCCTCGTTTAGGCCTCCGAATAATTAATTTCCTTATTAATTATGTCGGGTTGAAGATGTGTTGGACAGAAAATTAACAACGTGAAACCACACCAGGGGCAATTTTGTCATTTGCTGCAACAGTGTCGGAATTGGCCGAAATATGGCAGGTTGATTCGAAACGGCCCCTGAAATTGGAGTCGGGGCATAGACCCGGGATCACGGGATTTTGGCAAAATTCCTTCATTTAGGCCTCCGAATAATTAATTTTCGTATTAATTATGCCTGGTTCAAGATGTCTTGGACAGAAAATTAACAACGCAAAACCGCACCAGGGTCAATTTTGTCATTTATCGCGACGGTGTCGGAATGGGCCGAAATTTGGCAGGTTGATCGAAAACGGCCCCAGAAATTGGAGTCGGGGCATAGACCTGAGATGACGTCATTTTAGTAAAATTCCTTCATTTAGGCCACCGAATAATTAATTTCCGTATTAATTATGTCAGGCTGAAGAAGTGTTGGCCGAAAATTAAAAAAGAAACGCCACACCAGGGGCAATTTCGTCATTTACCGCGACGGTGTCGGAATGGGCCGAAATTTGGCAGATTGAATGGAAACGGCCCCAGAAATTGGACTCGGGGTACAGACCCAGGATCAAGGGATTTTAGCCAAATTCCTTCGTTTAGGCCTCCGAATAATTAATTTCCGTATTAATTAGGTCAGGTTCAAGATGTGTTGGATAGAAAATTAACAACGCAAAACCACACCAGGGTCAATTTTGTCATTTGTTGCGACGGTGTCGGAATGGGCCCAAATTTGGCAGGTTGATTGTAAACGGCCCCAGAAATTGGAGTCGAGGCATAGGCCTAGGATCACGGGATTTTAGCCAAATTCCTTCGTTTAGGCCTGTGGAAAATTAATTTCCGTATTAATTATGTCAGGTTGAAGATGTGTTGGACAGAAAATTAACAACCCAAAACCGCACCAGAGGCTATTTTATCATTTGTCGTGACAGTGCCAGAATGGGCCGACCTTTGGCAAGTTGATTGGAAATGGCCCGAGAAATTGGACTCGGGGCACAGACCCGGGATCACGTGATTTTAGAATTCTCCTTCGTTTAAGCCTCCGAATAATTAATTTTCGTATTAATTATGTTAGGTTGAAGATGTGTTGGACAGAAAATTGACAACGCAAAATCGCACAAGGGGCGATTTCGTCATTCGTCGCGACGGTGTCGGAATGGGCCGAAATTTGGCAGGTTGGTTGGAAACGGCCCGAGAAATTGGACTCGTGGCACAGACCCAGGATCACGGGATTTTAGCCAAATTCCTTCGTTTAGGCCTCCGAATAATTAAATTTTGTATAAATTATGTCAGACTGCAGATGTGTTGGACAAAAAATTAACAACGTAAAACCGCACCAGAGGCAGTTTTGTCATTTGTCGCAACAGTGTCGGAATAGGCCGAAATTTGGCAGGTTGATTGGAAACGGCCCTAGAAATTGGACTCGGGGCACATACCCCTGGGATCACGGGATTTTATCCAAATTCCTTCGTTTAGGCCTCTGAATAATTAATTTCCATATTAATTATGTCAAGTTGAAGAAGTGTTGGACAGAAAATTAACTAAGGAAAACCGCACCTGGGGCAATTTCGTCATTTGTCGCGACGGTGTCAGAATGGGCCGAAATTTGGTAGGATGGTTGGAAATGGCCCAAGAAATTGGACTCCAGGCACAGACCGGGATCACGGGATTTTAGCCAAATTCCCTCGTTTAGGCCTCCGAATAATTAATTTCCTTATTAATTATGTCGGGTTGAAGATGTGTTGGACAGAAAATTAACAACGTAAAACCACACCAGGGTAATTTTGTCATTTGCTGCAACAGTGTCGGAATGGGCCGAAATATGGCAGGTTCATTTGAAACGGCCCCTGAAATTGGAGTCGGGGCATAGACCCGGGATCACGGGATTTTGGCAAAATTCCTTCGTTTAGGCCTCCGAATAATTAATTTTCGTATTAATTATGCCAGGTTCAAGATGTCTTGGACAGAAAATTAACAACGCAAAACCGCACCAGGGTCAATTTTGTCATTTATCGCGACGGTGTCAGAATGGGCCAAAATTTGGCAGGTTGATCGGAAACGGCCCCAGAAATTGGAGTCGGGGCATAGACCTGAGATGACGTCATTTTAGCAAAATTCCTTCATTTAGGCCACCGAATAATTAATTTTCATATTAATTATGTCAGGTTGAAGAAGTGTTGGCCGAAAATTAAAAAAGAAACGCAACACCAGGGGCAATTTCGTCATTTACCGCGACGGTGTCGGAATGGGCCGAAATTTGGCAGGTCGAATGAAAACGGCCCCAGAAATTGGACTCGGGGTACAGACCCAGGATCAAGGGATTTTAGCCAAATTCCTTCGTTTAGGCCTCCGAATAATTAATTTCCGTATTAATTAGGTCAGGTTCAAGATGTGTTGGACAGAAAATTAACAACGCAAAACCGCACCAGGGTCAATTTTGTCATTCGTCGCGACGGTGTCGGAATGGGCCCAAATTTGGCAGGTTGATTGTAAACGGCCCCAGAAATTGGAGCCGAGGCATAGGCCTAGGATCACGAAATTTTAGCCAAATTCCTTCGTTTAGGCCTCCGGAAAATTAATTTTCGTATTAATTATGTCAGATTGCAGATGTGTTGGATAAAAAATTAACAACGTAAAACCGCACCAGAGGTAGTTTTGTCATTTGTCGTGACACTATCGAAATGGGCAGAAATTTGGCAGGTTGATTGGAAACGGCCCTAGAACTTGGACTCGGGGCACAGACCGGGATCACGGGATTTTTGCCAAATTCCTTCGTTTAGGCCTCTGAATAATTAATTTCCGTATTAATTATGTCGGGTTGAAGATGTGTTGGACAGAAATCTAACAACGTAAAATCGCACCAGGGGCAATTTCGTCATTTTTCGCGATGGTGTTGGAATGGGCCAAAATTTAGCAGGTTGATTGGAAATGGCCCGAGAAATTGGACTCGGGGCACAGACCTGGGATCACGGAATTTTAGCCAAATTCCTTCGTTTAGGCCTCCGAATAATTAATTTTCGTATTAAGTCTGTCAGATTGCAGATGTGTTGGACAAAAAATTAACAACGTAAAACCGCACCAGAGGCAGTTTTGTCATTTGTCGCTACAGTGTCGGAATAGGCCGAAATTTGGCTGGTTGATTGGAAACGGCACGAGAAATTTGACTCGGGGCACAGGCCCGGGAAATTGGGATTTTAGCCAAATTCCTTCGTTCAGGCCTCCGAATATTTAACTTCCATATTAATTATATCAGATTCAAGATGTGTTGGACAAAAAACGCAAAATCGTCCCAGGGCCAAATTTGTCATTTGTCGCAACGGTGTCGGAATGGGCCCAAATTTGACAAGTTGATTGGAAACAGCTCCAGAAATTGGAGTCGGGGCACAAACCCGGGGTGGCGGGATTTTAGCCAAATTCCTTCGTTTAGGCCTCCGAATAATTAATTTCCGCATTAATTATGTCAGGTTGAAGATGTGTTTGGCAGAAAATTAATAACGCAAAACTGTACCAGGGGAAATTTCGTCATTTGTCGTGACGGTATCGAAATGGGCCGAAATTTGGCAGGGTAATTGGAAACGGCCTGAGAAATTGGACACGGGGCACAGACCCGGGATCACGAGATTTTAGCAAAATTCCTTCGTATAGGCCTCCGAATAATTAATTTTCGTATTAATTATGTCAGGTTCAAGATGTGTCGGACAGA
The DNA here is from genome assembly GCF_002742605.1 of Olea europaea var. sylvestris. NCBI lineage: Eukaryota > Viridiplantae > Streptophyta > Magnoliopsida > Lamiales > Oleaceae > Olea > Olea europaea. The sequence goes on along the minus strand of NW_019264471.1, from coordinate 349,357 downwards.
AAATTAACAACTCAAAACCACACCAGGGCCAATTTTGTCATTTGTCGCAGCGGTGTCGGAATGGGCCCAAGTTTAGCAGGTTGATTGGAACCGGCCCCAGAAATTGGAGTCGGGGCATAGACCCGGGATCACA